>NW_007058323.1:7603-85454 GCF_000164805.1 Carlito syrichta
GACGGAGTGAGACTCCAACTCAAAAAAAAAAAAAAAAAATTGACAACTCTTGATAGAGATAAATTTTAAAAAATGTATTAACATGGGACTATTAAAACAAATGAAGTTATTTTCAGGGAGTGACTCTTTCAGAACATTTCTGTCCTCTTTTTTAAGGCCAATGGATATGCTCAAACATTATTCGTGAGGAAAGTATTCATCCAGGGAGGGAAGCCTCACAGCTTCAGTCTCCTCAGCTTCATTGAATTTGGCCCCCATAAAACCACTGTCCTACTCATCCTGGCTTTGTGCATTTGTTTCTTTTTGTCTCAGGAGCAAAGCAGATGTAGGGTTGGAATGTTTCATGGGAACTTTATTAAAGCAGTGGTTCTCAATCCTGGCTGCATCTTGGAGCCACCTGGGGAGTTTTACACACACACACACACACACACACACACACACACACACACACACACACTATGTATGTATTGTATGTATACACGCACATATATAATCATTGAGTGTAATAAATATATTCACACATAATCATTGTGTGTATGTAGTGATTACTTATATGCCTGTATCTTATATATTTATTCATATAGAGAGACACATACTGATCATATATATAGATAAAAGATCATGCCAGATGTGATGACTCACGCCTGAAATTCCAGCACGTTGGGAGGCCAAGGTGAGAGAATTACCTGAGCCCAGGGGTTCAGGACCAGTCTGAGCAACTTGGTGAGACCTCGTCTCTACAATAAATACAAAAATTAGCTGGGCATGGTGACACGCACCTGTAATTCTAGCTACTTGGAAGGCTGGGACGGGAGGATGGCCTGAGCCCAGCAGGTCGAGGCTATGGTAGCCATGGTCGTGCCACTGCACTCCAGCCTGGGTGACATAGTGAGACTCCAACTCAAACAAAACAAAACAAAAGATCCCATATATACTGACTTCATATTTATTGATTTTATATACATGTGTAGATCACATAGATAATGATAGTGAAACTCTACACTTAGGCCATCCATCAGACATTCTGATTAAATTCATTCAGGTGGGGTGGGGAGTTGTTTTAAAAGCTCACCCGGTGCTTGTAATGTGCAGCAAGGGCTGAAAACCACAGCACCACATAAAAGAATATTCATGGGGAACAAATTATAAAAAATAGAACACTGTGAAGCCAGGTATCTGGTCTCTGAACCGAGGCCTGCTCTTTGGAACTTGCAGATGCCCCCTTCACTCGGCTTCCTCTAGTCTTCCTCCTGGAGGCAATGATTATTCCAGGATACCCTACTCAGGAACTCAGGCCTAGAAACCCTCCCTCTTAAAGACGTGGAGGCAGATGAGCTGGGTGCACCTCTACATTTCCATTTTCCCGTGCAGGGACCTGCCTTTTCTCTACTGGTTGATATTGGAGTGTTCACCCCCTTCAGAAGAGAGTTAAGCAAACCCTCTACCCATCATGGCAAAGTTGTCATCTAAGCCTAGCTTTGTGCCTTTCCCAGGCCTGTTGAGA
Source organism: Carlito syrichta (assembly GCF_000164805.1). Lineage (NCBI taxonomy): Eukaryota > Metazoa > Chordata > Mammalia > Primates > Tarsiidae > Carlito > Carlito syrichta. The sequence continues at coordinate 9,108 of NW_007058323.1, forward strand.
AGTGGGGGCAAAGACCCTCCCACTGCAGGCTCAAGACAGCACGATTCCCGAATCACACCTGGTCAAGCTTAGGAGTTTTTGGAAGCCCACGCTCACCTATGGAAGGGCTGAGAGTAGGACTTACTGATAAGTTTACGGCTCTATCTTTACCTACCAATCTGGGCCCCCTGAATATCAGCATCAGCTCAAGTCTGGCTGTTTCTCCCGGGATGCAGCTGGGGCACCATCTTTGTAGTACCAGGCCCGGAGTCTGGAGCTGGTTAGTTCCCACAGGCCTGTCCTAACATCTTCACGCTTGGGTAACCTCCCCAGTCCCTTCACTGCTTGTCCAAGGTCAAGGTCTCAGGATGTCATCTCCACTTCTGCTCCTCACACCTCAGTCCAAAGTATTTCATTAGATACCTTTTTTTTTTTGAGTGGGAGTCTCACTCTGTTGCCCAGGTTGGAGTGCAGTAGCATGTTCATGACCACCCTAGCATCAACCCACTGGGCTTCACGATCCTTCCTCCTCAGCCTTCCAAATAGCTGCAGCTACAGAAGTGTTCCACCACACCCAACTAATTTTTTTTCATTTATTGTAGAGATGAGGTCTTGACAAGTTGCCCGGGCTAGTGTTGAATCCGCGGGCTCAGGCAAACCACTCACTTCAGCCTCCCAAAGTGCTGGGATGACAGGCTAAGCCACCGAGCCCAGACTTTTTTTTTTGACTTGGAGTCTCACTCTTGTCATCCAGGCTGGAGTGCAGTGGCACACTCACGGCCACTGCAGCCTCAACCTGCTGTGCTTAGGCGACCCTTCTGTCTCAGTCTTCCAAGTGGCTGGAGCTATAGATGCACGCCACCATGACCAGCTAGTTTTTGTGGTTTATTGTAGAGACGAGGTCTCACCAAGTTGCCCAGGCTGGTCGTATTAGACATCTTAATAAGGCATTTGAGTTTGGCACCATAAACAAGCCGTGAAAAACCCCAGAACTATGTCCAAAATGTGAATGAATTTCTCTGTACGTGTCAGAAAGTAACTGGAAGTAACTGGCTCCCTCTGATTTGGCAGGTGAAGGCTTCAAGGTACCAGTGTAAGAGTGGAAGGATGGTGTTGTACACCAGGTTGGTGAATACCAGGCATGCCGGTGATTCCATTCAACCTGCAACTGTTCAGGAGAAACAGAAAATGCGTGTTGATGGGAAGGGACCAGACGAACTAGCGACACAGGTGAGGAAAGTGGGGCCTTCCTGAAGGAGAAGTACAAACCAGCATTTAACTTGGCATCTTGCTTCTGTTTCTAACCAAGGGTGAGAACTCAGAGTGGGGGCAGGGTTGCAAAGAGAGTTCTTGAGAATTCGCCTTGAAAGACAAACAAGGCTGGGGAAAGGAAGTTGATGGCATTTTCTGTGCTTTTGGCTGGACTCACAGTGGGGTCCTGGTCAAGGTCTTCTGATACTATTTGTGTCTGTGTGACTCATGGGAGAAAAGTGAAGCAAACAATGTATATATGTCATTGCATAAGGACTGCATTAACAGATAAACAGCCAATGGGCACGTATTTCCCAACCAAAGCTGTGACTTTCCAAAAGGTCGATTCACCTAGACACGTCTTTTCTTTTGCCGTGAAGAGCACCCTTTAAGAAGACAGAGGAGGCTGGGTGCAGTGGTTCACAGTTGCAATCCCAGCACTTGGGGAGGCTGAAGTGAGGATTGCTTGAGCCCAGGAATTTGAGATCAGCCTGGGCAACATGGTGAGACCTTGTCTCTACAAAAATAAAAAAATTAGCAGAGTGTGGTGGTGCCTGTCGTCTCAGCTACTCGGGAGGCTGAGGCAGGAGGATTGCCAGAGCCCGGGAGGTCAAGGCTGCAGTGAGCTGTGATCATGCCACTGCATGCCAGCCTGGGTAACAGTGAGATGTCGACTCAGAAAAAATAAGAGAAAGAAAACCCCACACATCAAAGCTGTGTACTGTCATCACTTAAGAGGCTTCAAGTTGCTTTCTGTCGGATCAACGGAAGCAGCAGCGCCACTGAGTGTGACGTAGCAAGGCGGGAGCTGGCCATTTGGGAAGCGGGTGCAGCAGCTCATGCTGGGCCTGAACGCCTCTGAGGTCAACCAGACCAGCCATCAGGGAGGAAAGATGGCAGACAAGGGCGAGGACAGCCTGAAGTCTGGAAGACGAACTGGAGGCCCACCCATCCTCACCAGCTCCAGCCTTGGTGCTGCTGTGGGTGACCTGCAGGGGGTGGCGACGCCCTTCGGCACGGAGCTCCCCAGCACTGGGCCAGGACGGAGGACACTGGGTGGCGGGGGGGCTGGAGGGGCTGCGAGTCAGGGGCTGCCCTGTGCGGATCAGTGACCATGCAGCGCCCAGCACCCACGCTCACCTCCGGGGTGAGACGTAGAGTTGCATTTCACGGAAAGAGAACGCTGATGAGCTAAGTCAGGTGAGTCAGCAAGTATCAAGACACCGCGATGCAGTCTCCTGTAGCATTCAGATGGTGTGTCACTGCTCACTCTCTCTTCCTCGCCACTCAGATTGGGTGATCCGTTCATTCTCCTTTCAAAGTAGTGCTTATTCCCTCATTCTTGCCTCTAGGGCGGGTCACATCTGAACTATTTCCCCGACTTTGGTCTCTCCTCTCTTTCATCCGTGTCCCGTGACCAAACACTCAATCCGTTTGCCCGTGTCAGTCCCATGCTGCCTGAACCCCCGGGTTGGTGACTTGTTTTGCCACTCAGAACCACAGAGACGGGCACTGTGATTTGACCGGACTTCCCAGGGACTTGAATAATGGCCTCCACAGCTGAGGCCTTCTCATCAGCTGGCTGTGAACCCCAGTTGCAGCCTGGGGCAGTTTTGCCTGAACCAAGCTGGCTGTTGACAGGGTTAACCGGCCAGTGGGGCGATGCCCTGTGTTACGATCTTAACGGCCCTCTCGGAGCACTCAACCGCCGCACCCCATGCCCCCCAGAGGTGCTTTTCCTGCCAGTCTCCCCACTCCCAGCCTCTGCCACTGGCCCACGGCTGTTGCCCGGGTTGGGGGAGTTCCCAGTCTCTCGGTGCCCTAGCGTGGCTCGTGAAGATTCTTGTTCAGCACCCTGTCACATTCACGTCTGTGCGTGTCCATGGCCTCCAGCAGAATTAATCCAGCGCTGTTGAGACTCAGTCAGTTGCAGCTGTTGAACCCAGACCCCTCTGTCCAGGGCCATCCCCGTGATCACAGCGAACGGCTCCAGGGCCTTCCCATCAGCAAGCCCCGACTTGGAAGTCGCCTCTGACTCCTCCCTCTACCTGACACCCGCTGCGTCATCCGGTTCTTCCGAGCACAGATCGAGCTGCTGAATGTTCCCCTTCCCCGTCTCCGTGGCCTTCCTGGGTGACGCTCTAGGTCTTGCTCACGTGCCAAGTCCACATGTGGCTCCGCTGTGCTCAGCTGCCGATTGTTCTGACTCTGTGCCCCAGGCTGATGGAGCAGGGACAGAGATAACAGAGAACGTGGCGAGCCGCTTGCTGGCTCTTGGATCTTCTGTTTGGAAATGCCCATGTCCAATATCACTGCCCTCCCCCGCTATTTGATTGGCAGGTGAAGTCACAGGGCCACGCCTGAGTTCAACCAGGCAGGGGCATGCATCTTCTCTCACAGAGAAGAAACGGAGGTGGGAGCTGCCACCGCCACCCCACTTGGGACACCATCATGTCTCAGCTAGGGTATTGCCCCGCTCCCTGCATGAGTCAGGGTCCTGTCGCAGAGGCAGAACCACGACGAGTGATACAGAAGAAGAGACGTGCTCCAGGGAGTTAGACCTCAGCTGCTGGGGCTGGTGACACAGTCTCCGCAGGCTGTCGCCACTGTGTCTAGTCTTGGGCTGGATGTTCCAAGACAGGGCCCTTCGGGCTGGCGGTTGGGAAGAGAAGCTAGACCTGGAGAGAGGCAAGGGTAAGCTGAGGACAAACTGGATCCCATGAGGACAAAACAGAACGTACGCCGCTGTCTTATACCACCTTGGCCGCAGCACTGTAGGTGACCTGCAGGGGAGGCTGGAGCTCGTGTCCATTGGAGCCTCAAGTGTTCCATCCTGGGCCAAGGAGAAAGGAGGTGACCTGTCGGGAGTTGGAGAAGCCGCGGGTCCCAGGGCTGCCCCCTGCCAGAGAGGCAGCTGGCGGGTCAGTGGCGAAGTGTGTGAGCCGCCACAAGGCTGTCGGCCTTCAGAACTTAAGACACAGCTGCTGCCCCACTTTGGTGGCAAAATGTTGCAGGTAGCCAAGGCTACCCCCTGAGCCCCATGGGAAATGTGGCTCCAGATTGTCCGAGCTCACAAATGGTGGGCTCCCACAGTTGCCTGGCTGGTCTCCAGAAACGCACCCCTGGTACGGTGGCTCACGCCTGTAATCTCAGAACTTTGGGAGGCTGAGGTGGGAGATTACATGAGTCCAGGAATTCGAGTCCATCCTGGGCAACATAGGGAGATGTTAAAATGTGACCTGGGTGTGGTGGCACGTGCCTCTGGTCCCAACTACTCAGATAGCTAAGGCGGAAGGATCACCTGAGCCCAGAAATTTGAGGCTGTGGTGAGCCGTGATGTGCCACTGCATTCCAGTTGTGCACTGTTCCTTTCTCTTCTCCACAGGAACTGAGGGACAACTTCAGAGGACAGCAGATTACATCACTTGTCTGCCTCAAACACGGAATGGCATTCCCTTTACTCTAAGCTTAAAGACAGCCCAGCCGGGCCTGGCCTGTGCCTACCTGTTCAGTCTCGTCTCCCCCTTTGAACTGTAACCATTGTGCAGTTTTTTTGTTCCTCCAGGGTTCCTATGTCCCTGCCGGGTGTGTGGCTGTGATGTTCTCTCTGGCTGAGCTGTCCTGCTTTTTCTGCTTTACCTGGTCAGCTCCTACTCATCCTTCAGCTTTCACCTCAATTTTAAATTCCCAAGTCATCGTCTGCTGTGCTCTCACAAGATCAAATTCCTTTATTCTGTGCTTCCATGGTCTCACACTCAAGGCCCTTATCAAAACCGCACTTTTGATCTTATTTGCAGTCATCTAACTCATATCTACCTCCCCAGAATGCTATATGCTCTAGGGCAAGAGGCAGCAATTTTTTTTTCTGCAGAAGACCAAAAAGTAAACATTTGAGACTCAGTTGCAGCTATTCGACCCTGTTGTTAGAGTGCAAAAGCAACCATAGACAAAATGTAAACGAATGGGTGTGGCTGTGTTCCAAGAAAACCTTATTTACAAATGTAGGAAGTGGGCGGTGTTTGGACCGCAGGCTTGAGCTTGAGCTTTGCCAGCCTCTAGGCTAGGACAGTAAACATTGCTTGCTTGTTTTTTTTCTTTTTTCTTCTTTTGTTTTAGTTGGAGTCTCACTCCGTCACCCAGGCTGGAGTGCACTGGCACACTCAGGCCACTGCAGCCTCAACCGGCTGGGCTCCGGCAATCCTTCCGCCTCAGCCTTCCAAGGAGCCGGAACTACAGGTGCGCGATACCACATCGGCTAATTTTTGATTTATTGTAGAGACGAGGTCTTGCCTAGTTGCCCAGGTTGTTCTCGAACCCATGGGCTCAGGCAATCCCCTCATCTCAGCCTCCCAAAGTGCTGGGATTATAGGCTTGAGCCACTGTGCCCAGCCGACATTGCTGGTTTTGTTTAACATTATATTTTCAGTCCCTGACACGTTGCTTTATTCACAGTGTATACCAGTAAATAATTGCTGAATGAATGAATGAATTCTGCCCATTTTCATACAAACAGACTTCGACCATTCTGTCTTACCTGTATTTATTCAACCATTTATACTACCAGGAGTACCTTCTCTCAATCTAAATTGTATTTCACTTTTCAAAACTCTCCCTGTTTACCACTTTTTTCATAAAGCACTCAGTGACTGCCTGAGTTTCAGAACTGGTGTGCTCTGAACTCTAGCAGAAGTCATTCTCTGCACCGGAAACTTGACTGAACATGCCTGGAACAGGACTTCACAGTTCAACAAGGCAGTTTCCCGAAGTTCGGTACTTTGGAGGAAACTCCCCTGAGTCCTGCTTAGTTCTGGGAATTGAGGGGGAAAACTAGTGAGAGCCAAACACAAAAATAGGCCAACTCAGTGTTTTGTGATCTGTACTCCAATAGGAAAGCCCCGCACTGCAGTGGGCACCGGTGCTTGGGTAAGACGGGGGCCTAGATGCATACGGCAGGACGGTCTTCACTGAGGAGATGACATTTCAGGTAATTTTTTTTTTTTAGTCGGAGTCTCACTTCATCGCCCAGGCTGGAGTGCAGTGACACATTCACAGTCATGCCAGCGTAGACCTGCTGGGCTCTGGCGATCCCCTCAGCCTTCCAGGTAGCCAGAACTATAGGTGCATGCTACCATGCCTGGCTAATTTTTTGGCTGATTGTAGAGACTTGAGGTCTCGCCAAGTTGCCCAGGCTGGTCTCAAACCCTTGGACTCAGGCCTCCCAAATTGCTGGGATGACAGGCCTGAGCCACTGTGCTTGTCTGAGTTAATTCTTAAGAAAAAAAAAAAAAAAAGAAACCCACATATCACTTGGATTTGGGTTAGGATGCTGCTGGGAACTTACTCGGTTTCCCTCCACCCTCCAACTTTGCATTATGAAAATTTTCAAGCATAAAGGAAGGTTAAAAAAACAAAACAAAACTCAATGAACACCTGAATGCCTACCGTTAGGCTCCACTGCTGTTAACGTTTTGCTGTGTTTGCTTTATCTTCTCTCTTCTTTTTTCTGATCCGTTTCTAAGTTACAGACTTCAAGCATCCCGTCTTAAATAATTCATGTGCATTTCCTAAAAGTAAGGACACTCTCCACCATAAACCTACTACCATTAGCAAGGCTTTCTACTGTAACATCCAGGCCGTATTCAGACTCCCCCTTCTCCCACAAATTATTTTTTAAAAAACCAAGATCCAATCCACTTGGCTATTAAGTGCGATTATTTATTTATTTATTTATTTATTTTTGAGTTGGAGTCTCACTCTGTCGCCCAGACTGGAGTGCAGTAGCCGCTCCCGGCCACCGCAGCCTCGACCTGCTGGGCTCTGGCGATCCTTCCACCTCAGCCTTTCAAGCAGCTGGAACTGCAGGCGCACGCTACCACACCCGGGTAATTTTTTGGTTTATTGTAGAGATGAGGTCTCACCAAGTTGCCCAAGCGTGTCTCGAACCCGCAGGCTCAGGCAATTCACTCACCTCAGCCTCCCAAGGCGCAGGATTACAGGCTGAGCCACCAAGCCCGGCTGTAAGCGCGATTCTTAAAAGAAAAACAGGAATTCTTCCATGCCTGGGTATGCCTCCAAAGAACTGAAGGCGCAACTCAGACACTTGAATGTCAGTGTTCGTGGCTGTAACATTCACAATCGCCAACAGCAACCCAAGTGCCCATCAGCAGATGGATGGAGCCACAAAATGTGGTGTAGACACACAGTGGAACATCATCCAGCTGCGAGAGGCATGGCGTTCTTTTTTTTCCTGTGGGAAGTATGTTTATATTTTGTATTTTATTTATTTATTTTAATTTTAATTTTCTTTTTCACTTTTTTATTTTGAAGATGTGGGATACAATTCAGGGTCAGGCATACAAATGTGCATTATGCAGGTACCCTTGTGGAGGAGGTGTGCCCCTCCCTCCCCTGGCAGTTTCCCTCAACTGCCAATCCCACTCCCTCTCCCCTGGCAGTTTCCCACCTCTGCCAATCCCTTTCTTATAGCATTATGATCATTGTTCAAGGTCCGCTGATGATGGAGAACCTGATGGTACTCTGTTCTTTGTTTCTGTGATAAAGCACGGAGTATGAGCGACTCCAAATCCATCCATTTATTTATTTATTTATTTATTTATTTATTTACTTTTAATCTTAAAGATGTGGGGTACAATTCAGCATTAGGTATACAAATGTTCATTATGCAGGTACCCTTGTTGACGAGGCGTGCTCCCCTTTCCCATGGCAGTTTCCCACTACTGCTAATCCTGTCTCCCCTCCTGCAGGAATGGCGTTCTGATCCCTGGCACAACGTGAATGAAACCTTGATGAATTTATGCTATGAAATACACCAGACACAAAAGGACAAGAGAGAAAAATGGGAATTCTTGACTATGAAGCAGATAAAGAGTCCAGGGGCCGGGCTTGGTGGCTCAGCCTGTCATCCCGGCACTTTGGGAGGTTGAGATGAGGGGATTGCCTGAGTCTACGGGTTCGAGTCCAGCCTGGGCAACTTGATGAGACCTCATCGCTATAATAAATAAAAAATTAGCCAGGCACGGTAGCGCATGCCTGTAGTTCTGGCTACTTGGGAGGCTGAGACGGAAGGATTGCCGGAGCCCAGCAGGTCGAGGCTGCAGTGGCCGTGAGTGTGCCACTGCACTCCAGTCTGGGTGACAGAGTGAGATGCCAACTCAAGAAAAAAATATTCCAGAACAGAGAAGAGTGGGTGCAGAAGCACTGGCGAGCTTGGAGAAACTGCAAGGCAGTGTTCTGACCCGACAACCAGTGGACTTGGAAGAGCATGAAGACCCAGCTCACGGGTGATCTTGAATGTTAGCAAAGGATCTTTGATCTCATTCTTCTGCTGAGAGGAGTTATACCCTCCCATACATTCTGACAACGTCAAGACTGAGCATTAGATGATGGAAGCAATCTCTCCAGCATGCTGTCCATCAGCACTGTACCAGCCTCTTTTTACATAACCCCTTTCACTGCAGCAGCTGAGACGATCAGATGTTTTTTGAGTCGGTGCTTCACTGTCACCCAAACTGATATGCAATGGCGCAATCGCAGCTCACTGCAGCCCTGACCTCCTAGGTTCAGGCAATCCTCCCCCCTCAGCTTCCTGAGTAGCTGGAACTACAGACGTGCGACACAACACTCAGCTAATTTTTTGATTTTTGTTTTTTTTTTGGTAGAGGTGGAGGTCTCACTATGCTGCCTAGGCTGGTCTCGAACCCCTGGGCTCAAGCCATCCTCCCACCTCAGCTTCCCAAAGTGCTGGGATTACAGGCATGAGCCAACATGCCCAGCCTTCTGTCTGTTTACACTTAACCAAATGGAAATGTTAACGTTTGGACATTATAAGTCTTCCAATTTACCTCTTAGGCCAAAGAGGAAATCAAGACTAATGACAGAATATGTGGAAACATACGACTATATGAACATTGTCGGTGTTACATCCTAACTGCACTCAGAGGAAAATCCATAGACTTACACGCTGTAAGAACAAGAGTGACAATAAAAAAAAGAGGAGACCCAGGAAGAGAACGGGGGAAACCGGGCGTGGCAGGGAGTTGGCCATGTAATTTCAGGCAAAGTCAGGTGACCGTCGCTTCACCTGCCCTGTGAAAGCAGGCGTCTCACGATACTTCCCGGGTCGTCTCGACTTGAGGACCTGAAGTGGAGAGCCTGGGCTTTCCTACTCCTTCCACACAACGCATGCTCCCGACGGCCATTGCCTGCGGGCCCTGGCGTGACACTCCTGGTTCTGGTGACAGGGGCATGAAGCTGCTCTAGGACCCCAAGGCACATCCCCAGAGGACAGTCCTGGGTGAGGAGCAGGAGCAGCGGGCCCGTGCACGCACGCAGGCCTGCCCAGACGATACAGGGACCTGGGCTCTGACAGCGTCCACCGCACGGTGTCTTACGGCTTCCTGGTCTTTACAGAATAACCCTTGTCAACATGGTCACCTCTTCCCACGTGAGCCAGGAGACTAGACCGAATTCCACAAGCCACGGAGGTGGCAGCTTGTCACGGAGAGTCCTACCCTTCCCGACTTGGCCAGGACCTAGACGCCTTTCTCCTGTGACCGTGCCTGTCTACACGCCCTGACCGTGGTTCATGCTGGCACTCCAAGTCTCCACCACACTGCCAGCAGTCATGGCTTAGGCAGTCCACCGCATGGTCTCTGCAGTGTGGTGACCTGGTCCCTTGCCCTGGTGGGTTCCAGAAAGCCCTGTGGCTTTTATCTCAGTTACTTCCTCTGTCTCCTTTGGGGGTGTGGGAAACCTTTTGTGTTCTCTCCACACCTTATTTGGACTCAGAGAAGCTAAACCCTGGCTCACTCTGTCTGCCCATGTTTTTATTCGATTTTTTATTTTTTATTTTTTGAGTTGAAGTCTCACTCCATTGCCCAGGCTGGAGTGCAATGGCATAGTCATGGCCACCCCACGTCAACCCACTGGGTGCCTGTGATCCTTCTGCCTCAGACTTCCAAGTAGCTGGAACTACAGGCGTGCGCTTTTGCACCCAGCTAAGTTTTTAAAAAATCTATTGTAGAGACGAGGTCTCGCCAAGTTGCCCGGGCTGGTCTTGAACCCATGGGCTCAGGCAATCCACTCGCCTCAGCCTCCCAAAGCCCTGGGATGCCAGGCTGAGCCACCAAGCCCGGCTTGATTTTTTTAATCTTAATTTTACTTTATTTTTAAGAGACAGAGTCTTGCTGTGTTGCCCAGGCTGACTGTAGCTCACTGAAGCCTTGAACTCCTGGGCTCAGGTGGTCCTCCTACCTTAGCCTCTTGAGTAGCTGGGACTACAGGAGTGCGTCATCACACCCGGCCAATTTTTAACATTTTTTTTGTAGAGACAAGGGTCCAACTGTGTTGTCCAGGCGGGTCTCAAACTCCTGACCTCAAGTGGTCCTCCCACCTTGACCTGAGCCACCACACCCAGCCTCCATTTGATTTAGTGGGGCTGTCCCTGAAGCCGGAGCCAGGGCGGTGTGTGAGGCAATGTCCTCCCATACCTTGAAAAGGAATCTGGAAAGCCCCTCTTACCATTTTCCCCGCTCTCAGACGCGCCGTTTTCAGCGAGGAGCTCGTCGGCTTCCTCTTTTGTTTCTTTCTTCCCTGCATCCTCCGTTGCAGAAGCAGCAAGTGGGGGGCATTTCACATTCCAGTCCTGATGTCCCCCTCACCCAGGGCGTGAAGTCTGCGCTCTTGGCCAGAGAGGGCAGGGACGCTGATCTCTGCTCAGAAGACACCTGCCCCTAGCTGCTCCTCTGGGAGCAGCAAGGGGGAGAGAAGGGGATGTGGAGGTTCCTGTTCCCTTTGAGCTCTTGCTGCATATTTGACACTCTCATTTCCCAGATCGCGGGCCAAGTGCCAGCTCGGTTTCTCTGCATCCCTGTGAAGCAACCCCAGCTCCCCCCCAAGGCAGCGGTTGCCCCAGGCTGCTGGGAGCGCTGTCTCCAGCAGGAAGTGAGAAAAACACGCTCCTGTTATTGTTGGAGCCACACAGCACAGTTCTGGCCCCGACTTCTGACTTCACCGTTCGTTCCAGGTTCCATCCAAACCCCAGCAGGTAAGGGGAGAGCGTCAGGGCCGGTATCTGCTGCTGTTAGAGTCGCCAAGTGATGTGTGAGTGACGCCTTCCATGTTCTGCCCAGGGTTTGGCCCTCAACGTTGTAAAAGGTGGCGAGCAGTGACAAAAGTGATCATCCCTTGCAATAGACCGTTGTTTTCACAGTAGGCTCTAATTTTAGAAGACGCTGCAACTTCCTCGTTGGAGGGCGTCTCCAGTCACCCAGATACCCTCGCTGGTGTTCCTTTGGCCCCAGACTCCAACAAGGCCCTGCATGGTACAGTTACTCATCTCATCTTTATTCAGCATTTGAACATTTTGTTCATCAAGGATGTTTCTGCCTTATTCTTTATTTTTAAAATAGTGTGTCACCTGTAGTTCTGGCTACTTGGAAGGCTGAGGCGATAGGATCGCCGGAGCCCAGCAGGTCGACACTGGGGTGACCGTGAGCATGCTGCTGCACTCCAGCCTGGGCGACGGAGTGAGACTCTGACTCAAAACGAACAAACAAACAAAATAGTGCGTCAGAATCAGACACACCTTGATTACCGAGTCCTGGAACCCCTTGAATTGTGCACTGGGGCCAGTATCTTCCTTGCTTCACCTGATTCTCAGCCCTTTCCTCCTCCTCAACACCCAGCCCCTCCAAGCCTTCTCCAGTGGCACTGAACGAGCTTAGTATTTTTAAAAATTCATTTATTACTTTGTCTTGACTATTCGCAGGGCTCTTCGCACTAGAACCATCTATGTACACGCCTAAGTATCCATCCTGCCTCCTTTAGTCGTAAGCCACTTGAGTTGGAATCTTGTCTTGTTCATTCATTTTTCCTTTTTTTTTTGAGTTGGAGTCTCACTCTGTCGCCCAGACGGGAGTGCCGTGGCCGCTCCCGGCCCCCGCAGCCTCGACCTGCTGGGCTCCGGCGATCCTTCCGCCTCAGCCTTCCGAGGAGCCGGAATTACAGGTGCGCGCTACCACGCCCGGTTGATTGTTTGATTTATTGTAGAGATGAGGTCTCGTTGCCCAGGCGGGTCTCGAACCCGCGGGCTCAGGCCATCCACTCACCTCAGCCTCCCAAAGGCGCGGGATGACAGGCTGAGCCACCGAGCCCGGCTCCTTTTTTTTTTTTTTTTTTTGAGTGAGGTCTGGCTGTGTTGCCTAGGCTGGTCTCAAACTCCTGGGCTCAGGCAGTCCTCGCACCTTGGCCTCCCAAAGTGCTAGGATTACAGGCATGAGCCGCCATGCCTGGCCCCTGGAATCCTGTTTTGCTTCACCTTTGTGTCCTTTTAAATCTATTAAAGCCCTCCATACAACAAAGATTTATGTAAGGGATAAAGAAAAGAACATTGCTTCATTAGGAAGGAAAATGTAAGTTATATGTTAGAGAGATTTATACCAGACTGGTCACAGGGTCTTTTTGTTTTTTTCTTTTTAGAGCAAAGGTGCTTGGATGACGTTTAGGCTACCTTAGAAATTTACTCTTATGTTGAACACCTTATTCCAGAATGATGCGGAATAGGTGAATTATCTCTGTATTTCACTAAATTTCTGTTCTCATAGTATACTTTCACTGACAGTAGACTGAAAAGTGGAGAAATACAGATGGAAAAAAAAGATGGAGAAAAAGAGGGATAAAAAGATGAAATTAAATGTTTGCCTTTGATAATCTACAAAAAGCATAATCCACATGCCGAGACCCAGGAGTTGATTGTACACTTTATCTTTAAGCAATTTGACACAATGCTGCCACAGGACACGACTCAGTAATTTATTTCTAAAATGTTAGATTCTGTTAGTATTTTCAGATCAAACTTTGTTTTCTTCTTGACATAATTGATTACTGCTTTCATTGGGATTTATTTTAAAGTAATTCCGTACTGAAAAACTGCAAGGAAAGTAGAAACTGCACATTTCTCTATTAGGGCAGCTGTGTCTGGAACAGCACAGCAGAATTCTTTATTTTGCTATTTGATTTCTCTATCTCTTTATTGGTCTATTCATTGTAGAAAGGACTCCAGGTCACACATCAGTCTTTCCAATGAGGATTACTCAGACGCACAGGCTGAACACCACAATCAGTAGTAGAGATTTAGGACATGAAACACAGAAATCGGAGGGTGCTGGGAACGACTTATACCTTTTATTAGGACACTTTACTTGCATGGCACAGTCAAGTCCTTTGTGGCGTTTCCCCACACACATCAGTTAACTGTTGCTGTGTAACAAATAGCCCCAAGCTGTAATAGCTTAAAACAACAATCATTGTATTATTTCTTATGAGATTGTGGATTGGTTCCACTGATCCGGAACCAGCTTTGCTTTCTTAGCTAGGCTCACTCCTGGGTCTGAGGTCAGCTCGTAGGTCAGCTAGGGGCTGGTTGATCTAGGATTGGCCAGGCTGGGAGCTTGTCTCTGCTCCACACTGTGTGTTATTCTGGGGCAGGCAAACCTGGGCTTGTGACCACAGCAGTCGTACAGTTTCAGGACAAAGGGAGCAGAAACATGCCAGTCCTCCCCAGGACTAGCTCAGGATGCTCACGCTGCCACATGAGACACATTCCACTGGCCCAAGCAAGACATGAGACCATCCCAGAATCCCTGGGGTGAGCTGCAAAGTGACCAGGCCTGGACACGGGGAAGAGAATAATTGAAATAAATCTACCAGTCAACACAGGATGTTTTCTTAGTTCTCTGTGCAATTTGTTCCCCCAAAATATGTGAGGTAGACATTTTTACGTAATAAATAAGCATTTAAAATTAGGTATGGTTGGAAGAATTCTAACATGGCCCTCAGAGTTCTGCCCCTTGGCTTACGTACCCTGTGTCATCCCCGCTCTTTGAGTATGAGCAGGGTCTGTGGACATAGCAGGGTGGTTCCTCTCTTGGTTAGCTTACCTTCTATGGCACAAGTGACAGGATCATAATGTCACTCGAAATAAGACCTTATCTTTGCAGACCAGGGAGACTATCCTCGGGTTTTGAGGAGTGAGCTGCCATGTTGTGAGAGAGCCCGTGGCAGGGAACACCGTGAGGGTCTCCTTGGTCCTACGACTGCATGGAGCTGAGCTCTGTGAACAACCACTCTACCTTGAGGTCCAGAAAGGAATGCAGTCTAGCCAACTCCTACATTGCAGTTTTGGGAAACCCTGAGTAAAACCAGTGAGGGGCTGGGCTGGGTGGCTCAGCCTGTCATCCCGGCACTTTGGGAGGCCGAAGTGAGTGGATTGCCTGAGGCTGTAAGTTTGAAACCAGCCCGGGTAACTTGGTGGGACCTTGTTTCTACAGTAAATCAAAAATTAGTTGGTTGTGGTTGCGCGTGCCTGTAGTTCCAGCTACTTGGAAGGCTGAGGCAGAAGAATCATCAGAGCCCAGCAGGTTGACACTGGGGTGGCCATGAGCGTGCCACTGCACTCCAGCCTGGATGACGGAGTGGGACTCCAAACTTAAATACAAAAACAAACAAACAAACAGAAAACAAAAAACCGCAGTGAGTCTGTGCCCAGACTCCAGGTCCGCAGACATGAATGAATATGTGCTGATTTCAGCTTCTGAACTTGTGGTCATTTGGTAGCAGCAGTAGAAAACGAGTACATCAGGGGAAATCCAGAAAGCCTTTCCAAACAAGATGGAAATGGAAAATAAGAACAAAATTTGGAGTCACTACGGTTAGAGGTTTTAGACAGTAAGCTGAAAAACATTAATTCTGATAATTCTTGGTGGCCAAAGGGAAATATGAGCTTTTGTTATTACTTCTGCACTTATTTTTTTGTGTGCTGCACGTAATTCCTGCTTGCAGGCTCAAAAGACAGAAACATCACAACATTAAATATCAACCTTGGCTGGGCACAGTAGCCCACATCTGAAATCCCAGCAGTTTGGGAGGCTGAGGCGAGAGGATTGTCTGAGCCCAGAATTCGAGACCAGTCTGGGCAACATGGTCAGACCTCATCTCTACAAAAAAAATTAAAAAACCAGCCAGGTGTAGTGACATGAGCCTGTAGTCCCAGCTACTTGGAAGACTAAGGTGCGGGGATCACCTGAGTCTAGGAGGTTGAGGCTGCAGGGAACTGTGATCGCCATGGTCATGCCGCTGCCTGGGGGTCAGAGTGAGACTCCAACTAAAAATAAATGCATAAATAAAAATAAACAAATACCAATCTTGGGACAGTAGCTCCAGAGAGGTGCAGCTGATGTGCCAGGCTTGGGGCTTAGAGGTGAGTACGGTATCAGAAGGTTGGTTGGAGTCATTTAAAAGGTCTGGGTATTTAGATACCACTGTGGTCAGTGAGGTTTCTCCAAGAGGAGAAGAGCAGGTCCCAGGGGACATCCCAGACGGACACACCTTCTAGGCAGGGCTGAGGGAGGAAGGGGACCAGCTTTTGGGCCTCCTGTCTCTGCTCCAACCTTGTCATTCTTTGGTCCCACCTGATGAGAAGTCACCGAAGCAGAGACTCAATTCACAAAGAGCACCCTGGCAACTGTGTAGACTCGCTTTGGGCTGGGAGGCAAGGTGGGTGGAGAAGGCGGGTGGAAGTAACCTCGGGCTGAGATGGTGGTGCTCCGGACTGGCGTCATAGTGGCAGGAGTGGATGTGGGCGGTCTAGAGAAAAATCCAAGAGACGTCTTTTAGGAGGTGTCTGATGCATGGAAGCTTTGGGCGGGGGAGTCAGAGCCGTAGAAAGAAAACTCCAGGAGGAGGAGGTCATGGAAACCAGGGAGGAAATAGTTTCAGAAGCACGCCATCAATCACGTCGGATGCAGCAGGGAGGTGCATTCAGACGACAGTTGAGAAGTGTGCACTGCGTGTGTCAGCCCCAGGGTGATTCGGAACCTCTAGGGATGAAGGGACGGAAGGAAATGGGACCCAGAGTCCAGGTGCAAGGTAGGCAGAAGAAGGGACAAACTTTCCTTGAAGTAGGTGGGAAAAGAGGCCAGGAGAAAGAGACAAGGAAGGCTTTTTTTTCCAGCAGGGAAGGGTGTAGAAAAAGGAACTTAATGCCCTACCCGCTGGCTTGCGAGGGAAGACATTCTGGGGCTGGCTGCTGGGCAATGAGAGGCAACGATGACCATCGCAGGTGGGAGCATCTCTGGTCCATGGTGACGCTTGGCGTGGCGGCAGCACACGGCGTTTCCCACAAGTCCTCGTCCACCATCAGCGGAGGCTGCTTCTAGGGGTATGGGTGTCTTAGGACTTCCAGGTGAGCTGCTCCCAAGGCCAGGGCACCGTCTGCAGGGACAGCCATGTTTGGGGGATGGAGATGAGTGCTGAGGGGGGTACACAGACGGGGAGGGAGACTCCAAGCCCAAGGGCAGAAAGGACGAGAGTGTCGACAGGAGGGTGGTTGATGGGAGGAACTTGGAAGGAAAGACAGTCAGAAGGGGTTGGTGGTTGGGTGAATAAAAAAAGCTCTTAGGCCTGGGTTCTCAAGGACATCAGAGTCGGGACATAGTCAGGTGGGAACAACTACTCACAGAATTAAAGAAAAATGTTGAGGCCAGGCTTGGTGGATCAGCCTGTAATCCCAGCACTTTGGGAGGCCAGGGTGAGTGGATTGTCTGAGCCCGCGGGTTCGAGACCAGCCCGGGCAACTTGGCAATATCTCGTCTCTACAATAAATAAAAAATTAGCCAGGCATGGCGGCATGTGCCTGTAATTCCGGCTACTCGGAAGGCTGAGGCAGAAGGATCACCGGAGCCCAGCAGGTCGAGGCTGCGGTGGCCATGAGCGTGCCACTGCACTCCAGCCTGGGTGGTAGAGTGAGCCTCCAACTCAGAAAAAAAAAAGTTTTGCTTGGCATGGTGGTTCACACCTGTAATCCTACCCTTTGGGAGGCAGACGTAGGAGGATCACTGGAGCCTAGGAGTTCGAGACCAGCCTGGGCAGCATAATGAGACCTCCTCACTACAAAAATTTTTTTTAAAAAGAGCAAGCCAGGAGCCAGACTCGGTGACTCAGCCTGTCATCCCGCGCCTTTGGGAGGCTGAGGTGAGTGGATGGCCTGAGCCCGCGGGTTCGAGACCCGCTTGGGCAGGCGAGACCTCATCTCCACAATAAAATCAAAAAATCAGCCGGGCATGGTAGCGCATGCCTGTAATTCCGGCTCCTCGGAAGGCTGAGGCGGAGGGATCGCCGGAGCCCAGCGGGTCGAGGCGGCGGTGGCCGGGAGCGGCCACTGCACTCCAGCCTGGGCGACAGAGTGAGGCCCAACTCAAAAAGAAGAAAAAAAATGGTATGTTTTGAGTCACCGGTTTTATAGATGGCCCAGATATGAGTCAGAGCACAGCAGGGCCACAGGAACGAGCATCTGAAACAGGGAAGATGCAGGCGGTCGGCGTGAAGGGGCCAAGGCGCGGGGCGGAGGAGTGGAGTGACCCCTCCCCGTGGCTGGCTCGTGGCAGAGCGAGGCTTGATGCAAACGGGTGGACTGTGGCTCGGTGCCAGTGCCTCGGTGGAGGCAGGAACGACGCGGGCCTGGGCCGCCTGTGAGCCTCACCAGGGCAGGCACTCCCTCGCTCACCACCACCCCCACCGGGGCTTGCTGCACAGCAGACTTCCTCCAAACGTGATGACTGAAACAACGGCATCCACCCTACACCCGGCAGACGTTTTCTGTGGCGCGGGGCTTGGGGAGCGGCTCAGCTGGGTGCTTCTGGTTCAAGGGCTCCCGTGAGGTTGCAGTCACACGCTGCCAGATCTGTGGCCATCCGCCGTCCTGACGGGCTGGAGGAATCTGCTTCCAGATGGGCTCCGTCCCTTGGCTGGCAAGGCGGTGTCGGCACGGGCAGCAGGCCTCAGTTCGTGGCTACGTGGCTGTGGGAACGCAGAACACGAGAACGGAGGTTTCAGTCTGGAGCATTTCGCTCCTGGGTGCCTGTGGGGCGACCTCAGGAGGCCCAAGCGTCGTTAGAGATGCGAGTCTGGTGACTCGTGAGGAAGATGGGGTGGGGAGGAAGATCTGGTGGACATCAACGCCCAGACAATAGTGAAACCATGGAACGAACGTGATGGCTGGATGGGGCGGCCTCAGGGAGGAAGCGGCGTCCACTTGAGACGGCCGTCAGGGAGATATGGCTCTGGAGGAGGGTCATGCACCAGTCATGGCGAGGGGTCCCGGAGAACGTGTGTCTACTGGCTACCAAGGCCGCCATTTCTGAGAATGACGGAGGTGAGGTCATGGATGGAAAGGTCAGAGGGTGTAGACCTTGGGTTAGCAGCTGCTTCTGCGTCGCCCCTCATGAGGACGTCGGCCTTGGCCTCCTGCCAACATCGGTTCTGCGACCTGGTGCTCAAGACATGGGTGTTGGGAAACGGGGCCACAAACATTCAAACTGTAGCAACTGCTGTGAGGTTGATCCAATTGTCCTCTCCGCCTTACAGGTGTGGAAACTGAGGCTTGGAGAGTTTAACGAATTGGCTCACAACTACACAGCCAGCAAGTAGCCAAGACAGACACAAGCCAACGGCTTCTCACCCTGCCTTTCCATCCATGATAGCGCCCCTTGAGCCTGGCCGAGAATCCTGGTGGTGTCAGGGGGTTGTCTTCCTGATGAGCAGCTCTGATGCTGCTCGTGGCTCTGGCTCCAGCTGTCCGAAAGGCTGCTGACATCCTGGCCTTGATCGATGACTCCAGCGTGAACTCTAGGGAAAAGCCAGTTCTGTGGGGCCGGTTCCGGGAGGTGTGTTTGTTAGGGCTGAATGGGGCAGAATTTTATGATATATATTATGCACTTAACTGTTTTGCTATTTTATTATAATGGTACAGAGGATTTAATGAAGCCCGAGGAGGGGCATGTGCCTTGAAAACTTGCAGCAGAGGACCAGACGCTGGGGCTCAAGCCTGTAATCCCAGCACTTTGGGAGGCCAAGGTGAGAGGATCGTGGGTTCAAGAACAGCCTGGGCAGCTTGGCAAGACTTCATCTCTACAATAAATCAAAAAAAACTGTCCGAACGTGGTAGCACGCGCCTGTCATTCTGGCTCCTTAGAAGGCTGTGGCAGAAGAATCGCTGGAGCCCAGCAGGTCGACGCTGGGGTGGCTGTGAACGTGCCACAACCCTCCGGCCTGGGCGACGGAGTGAGACAAAAAAAAAAAAAAGAGAAGAAAACTTCCAGAAGAGTCTGTGAATGTCCTCTCTGCATATCAGGGTCATCCTCCCTCCCTCTCTCCCTGCCTTTCTTCCCCCTCCCTCCCTTCCTGTCTCCATTGATTTCCCTCCTCTCTCTCCCCTCTCACCCCTCCCACCCCTCCCTCTCCTCCCTCCCCCTCCCTTCCTCCCTCTGTTCACAAAACAGGAAGTGTGCATATTAGTTCTGCTGCATATCCGAGTGTGAGGAGTGTCTCCATATACTGGTGCAAGGTCTATGGTGAGATTAACCAGTGTAAATTTCCTCTCTCCCGCCCTTCTTCCCTCCGTCTTTATGGCCCTTGGTCTCTGTCTCTCTCTCTGGACAGATTTTTTTCAACCTCTCTGGTTGTGTGATAGAAACCATGACCTTAAGCCCAGACAGTTCTGAAACTGTCAAAGCGCATCAGTCTTAATGTGGTCCCCAAACTGGCAGCGTGAGCCTCACCTGGGAAATCATTCGAAACTGAACAACTCAGGCCCCACTCGAGACCTGCCGAATCGGAAACTCTGGAGTGAGGCCTGCGAAGCTCTTTTTTCACAAGCCCTTGGGGTGACTTGGATGCACACCGGGTTTGGGCACCCCTGGTGGGTAACGTACACCTTCAGCCTCTGGGTCGGAGACTGACCAACCTGCAGCCCGAGTGTCACAGACACAGCTCGACTCTGGGGCCGCCTCAGCGCGGATTAGCGGCGCTTTGAGAAACTCACTCATCCCACTGCAAGACCCCTGGACGGGAGTGACAATGAGGGCACTTTCAAAAACTAGGGGTGCGGTTTGGGAAAGAAGCGGGGTGGGGGTGGGAGAAGGCTATGTGGACAAAACAATAAGAAGAGCGAGGGTGAACTTCCATGCCGTGGGTATAAGAGTCGGCTAAATAAAGTCCAACACGAGGAGGTGCGGCCCAGGGGCGGCCTGCTGGGGGCAGCCTGGTCAAGTGTCTACTCCTGGGGACTGGCTTGGCCACAAGGTCATGGTCTAGGGCATTCACGGTCACACGGACTCACTTCTCGTTGCTTTGTGGCTCTTTTCCTGGAGGATCCACATCCGCTTTAACGCTTGCTTTAGGCCCTGGGCACTGTTCATCAGAGCAGCAGTCCTCCAAGTGGGGTCCCTGGGCCCTGGCGGGTCTCTGAGACGCTCAGATGTTCCACAGGTCAAAATGTTTTCACAATAATCCTGAGACTGAGATGGCACAAGAACCATGACAAATATAGCTGTTGTTTCCTCCGCACACGCGAAGGCAGTGGTGCCCACCGCCCTAGCAGTGACCGTGTTCTTCCCTGCTGTGCACTCATGGGGAAACAGCTCATATTACTCATGAGTGTCTGAGATGAAGCAACAGAAATGATCCATTTAACTAAACGTTATCCCTTGAATACACTCATGTTTTGGTGACGAGACAGAAAGTGTGCATATTAGCTCTGCTGCATATCTGAGTGTGAGGAGTGTCTCAGTGTATTTGTGCAATTGTTTGAGCTGTGACTCGAATTAGCCACTTTTTCATGAAAATCCATTTTTACTTGAAAGAATAACTGACACACAGGCTATGGTATTTGACAGATATTGTCTCAAAAGTGGAGTGTGTCTCTTCAAGGAAAACAACTGGCACTGTTAGTTGCCAACAACAACATTTTGAGCTTTCAAGTGAAAATTATAAATTTTGGAAGACTTGTATCCACCACCATGACTTGACAGTTTCCCAATACTAACTTTTTTTTAAACAAGATCTATGGTGATATTGACTATGTGAATTTCTACAGTATATAATAAAGTGTATCAATATTTGGACTATCTGCATAACTCAGTGAACTCATATTTTGTAAATGACCAATTCATGATGTTATGAAATTGTGCACGGGTAACAGATCCATTTAAACTGCAAAATAAAATGGATTTCAGGGCTAACAGAGTATAAAAAGTCCACTGGTGTGGTTTCAGAGTCCACATAATAACTAAATTTAAAGAAACTACCACTTGTTGAGTTTTAGTAGAATATAGAAAAGAATACCCGCTAGTCTCTGAAATGACTACTGAAATACTCCACTTCTTTTCAATTACATCTCTCCATGTGTCTGGAGCCTCTTCATATTCTTCATAGCAAAACATATTGAATGCAGAGCTGACGTGAGAATCCAGGTGTCTTCTATTAAACTAGTTGCTTTAGAGATTTTTTTTTTGAGTCAGAGTCTCACTCCGTCGCCCATGCTGGTGTGCAGTGGCGTGCTCACGGCCACTCCAGCGTCGACCTACTGGGCTCTGGTGATCTCTCCACCTTAATCTTCCAAGTAGTTGGAACTACAGGTGCACACTATCACACCCAGCTAATTTTTGATTTATTGTAGAGACGAGGTCTTGCCAAGTTGCCTGGGCTGGTCTCGAACCTGCAGGCTCAGGCCATCCAGTCACCTTGGCCTCCCAAAGTGCTGGGATGACAGACTGAGCCACCGAACCCAGCCTAAAGAGATTTTCACAAATGTAAAACAGTGCCTATTCTCACTATTTTTTGTGTGTGGAAAATATAGATTTTTAAAACAAAAGTGTTATTTGTGTTAATGTGTAATGGTTTTATTATTGCTATATCTAGTGAATTAAAAATTAAAAAGTCTCAGATTTAATTTCTAATGTGGTAAGTATTGAAATATATAACCCACATGAAACTTCTTTGGGGTCCTCAATAATTTCAAGACTGTAAAGGAGTCTTGAGACCCAAAAGTTTGAGAACTATGGAGTTAGAGGACAGCTCAGCTATTACAGCCAAGAGACACGTGCAGAGAAAGAGACGCACGAAGTGAATCAAGTCATATAGAAATTCTTTTTCAAGGAACAGTCCAGAGGTCAGTGGGGTGGAGAGCCAGGGCAGGCTGGTAGTTCTGTTCTTTGGGTCCCTCAGGGTCTCAGATTCCCTCTGCCTTGCCCTGATATTCCCTAGGGCAGAGATCCCCAGCACCTGGGCTGTGGACCGGTACAGGTAGGTGGCCTGCTAAGAGTCTGATGGCACAGCAGGAGGTGAGCAGCTGAGGGTGGGAGCTCCGCCTCCTTTCAGATCGGTGGCGACTTGAGACTTGCAAGAGGATCACAAGCCCTACTGCAGACTGTGTCTGGGAGGGATCTAGGTTGCAGCTTCTGTGAGACGCCAGTGCCTGGTGATCTGAGGTAGAGCTCAGGTTGTGATTCGCAGTGAGGGTTGACTGCACATCCCCGCCCCCAACCAGTCTGGGGAAAATTTGTCTTCCACGAAGCCGGGCCCTGGTGCCAAAAAGGTTGGGGACCACTGTTGTAGGGCATGGGTTCTTAATCTGGGGTCTGTGAGCTCAGGACGTCTCTGAATCTGGGAAGAGAAACCTCCACCAGAATTTTAACACTTCCTTCAATCACAGGCAACAAGCCACAGGAGTGTTAGCGGGTCTCACGGCTTGGTCGGCAAGAGAAGTCACAGGCATTTCCATGGCAGTTGTTGCAGACATCGTCAAGTGCTGTTTATACTCATCACTACTTAAAAATCTGTTAGAAGCCGGGCTCGGTGGCTCAGCCTGTAATCCCGCGCCTTTGGGAGGCTGGGGTGAGTGGATTGCCTGAGCCCGCGGGTTTGAGATCCGCCGGGGCAGCGAGACCTCATCTATACAATAAATCAAAAAATCAGCCGGGTGGTAGCACGCGCCTGTAATTCTGGCTACTCGGAAGCCTGAAGTGGAAGGATCGCCGGAGCCCAGCAGGTGGAGGCTGCGGTGGCGGGGAGCGGCCACTGCACTCCAGTCTGGGTGACCAAGTGAGACTCCAACTCAAAACAAAACAAAACAAAAAACCTGTTAGACCCCCAGGCTAGATTTTAATATATGAGGAGAGACCCAAAAAACCCTGGAATTGTCTTTTGGAGGGTGGGCCCCTTGTAGTAAACTTGGAATTTGTTCCTCCAGGTCAAATGGTCAATTTTTTTTTCTCACACTGTGTCCAGGCTGAAGTGCAGTGGCACGATTATGGCCACGACAGCCTCGACCTGCTGGGTTTAGGCAGTCCTTGTGCCTCAGTCTTCCAAGTAGCTGGAGCCTTAGCTATTATTATATTCAGCTAATTTTTTTGTTTTATTGTAGAGAGGAGGTCTCACCAAGTTGCCCAGGCTGGTCTTGAACCCCTGGGCTCAGGCCATCCTCCTGCCTCAGCCTCCCAAAGTGCTGGGATTACAGGCTACAAGTGTTTCAAAAAATATTTACATGACAGTATTGCATTATGACCGGTTTCTTTTATGATTTGTTTTGTCTTTTTGTATTTAAACCATCATTCTAAGCTGGACGTGGTGGCTCATGATTGTAATTCAGCACTGTGGGAGTCTGAGATGGGAGGATGTCTTGAGCCTGGGACTTTGAAACTTATGTGGACAACATAGCGAGACCTCATCTCTCCAAGTAATAATAAAAAATTAGCCAGACAAGGTGGTGCACTCTTGTAGTCCCAGCTACTTAGGAGTCTGAGGTGGGAGGATCACTTGAGCCCAGGAGTTCACAGCTGTAGTGAGCTATGATCTTGCCACTGCACTCCGGCCTGGACAAAAGAAAGACCCATTTTCAAAAAACAAACAAACAAATAAACCAACAAACAAACAAACCACATTATTCAGCCACTGTCTGGGGGAAGTTCACGAGAATGCCAAACAGGTACAAAACAAATTAAGAAACCCTGTTCTAGGGTCCTAGAGGAAGCAGGAAAGGGTGCAGAGAGGAAGAAACCTCCTTTTAATGGAGTATACCCAGCGTGTCCTGCTCTCGGGCCATCGCTGAAAACTTAGTCACGGGGCCACATCTCACAGAAAGATATGGCTTCTCCCGGAAGGCCACATGCCTCGCCGAAACTTGGGTGGTGGATATGGAATGGCGGATGGGAGACGGCTGGTGATCTCAGTCTCGGCTCTGCTGAGCTGTTCCCACCTGACTTCTCTCTCCCTGTCCCATCCCCTGGTGGTCGCTCTTCCCTCTCAGTCTCGAGCAGGTCCATTCTCTGACAAAGTCCCTCCGGCCACCTTCTTCTGAATAGCTCCACAAACAGTGCCTCTGAGGTCAGTGCTGTAGACGGCACATTAACAGATGACGTGTCAAAGTTGGAAGGCTGGCAGGCTGAGCGCCAAACACCTCCCCCCAAATAAATATCGATTACAGATAAATATGATTACGAAGTGGAGAGACCTGGCAGGCAACACCCTGATCAAGCTATCAAGATGACATACCAGTAACAAGATTTATTATCAGCGTGGGTCCCCTGACGTGGGGCCCTGAAAAGGGCACATCACCCGTGGTATTCTTTCCCTGAACCGTGATCTTGATCTAAGAGACGTTTTACCATACAACTGACCGGAACGATTCAAAAGTGTCAGGACTATGAAAGACAAAGACAGATTGAGAAACTGTTGCTGATGGGAAGAGGCTAAGGGACCAAAAACTACAGGCAAAGGTGGGATCAGGGACTGGACCCTGGAACAGGAAAAATGACATTGATGGGAAAACCGGCGAGATTCAAATAAGGTCTGCGGCCTAATTAACCGTAGTGAACATTGTTAATTTCCTGGTTTTGCCAACGGTACTGTGGTGCGATGAGATATTAACATCAGGGGAAACTGTGTAAGGGGTGTGTGGAAGCTACTATTTCTGCAGCTTTTCTATCAGTATAAAAATTATTTCAAAATAGAAAGTTAATAGAGCTGCCCTGGATGGCGGCACCTGCTAGGGTTTTTATTACCCAGGACAGGTCAAGGACTAGCATGTCTTTCTCCCAGTCAGTGGAAAAGGCAAGCCCAGCCAGGCCGTCTCTTCCTTCATTTTGGCTAAAGCGGATGACCAGGGCAGTACACAGTAACAAGCAGAGTGTCCCTTTTCTGAATGTCAATGCTCTCATCTTTAAAATGGGAGAATAGGATACTTAAAGCATTGCCGGACTGCTTTTAAGAGATAACATCTCTGAAGCATAATAAATGTTCAATAAATGACTTATTATCACACTCTAAAGAGAGTCTTACTACTGTTTAAGCTTTTTTAAAATCAGGGTCTCACTCTGTCGCCCAACTTGGAGTGCAGTGGCATGATCACGGCTCACTGCAGCCTCAACTCCCTGGGCTGAGGCAGTCCTTCCGCCTTAGCCCCCCAAGTAGCTGAGACTACAGGAGCGTGCCACCATGCCCAGCTACTTTTTTTTTTTCTTTGTAGAGATGAGGTCTTGCTACGTTGCCTAGGCTGGTCTCGAACTCTTGAACTCAAGGGATTCTCCGGCCTCGGCTTCCCTGATTGCTGGGACTATGGACACGAGCCTCAGCACCCAGCCTATCATTTAAGCCTTAGTAAAGCATCCAATAAGTATTCATGAAGCGCTTCTAAGACACCACGTATGCCCAAGCCAAGTTACCATTAGTGATGATAGGGTCACTGCAGTGCTACGGGCTTTAGCTAAAGTTACAACACTGTTGCGGAATCTAATTTAATTGAGACACACTCTAATTTGGGTTACATTTTTTTTTTCTAATTTAATTCCACATGCCTTATATTTCACGTAGTTGTTAGCCTATAAATTATTAATTTCGTCACTTTGATTATTTTTTTTCTGGGATTACTCATCAGTGCTAATATGTTTAAATATTGGTCTCAGTGGTTGCTGAAAACAAAGTGATGGAGGAGAGAGACACCCCAACGCCCCAAGTTGCATAAAGATGCTGCTTTGTTTTAAAAGTTGTTTCATGAAGTCCAGGTGCGGTGGCTCATGTCTGTAATCCCAGCACTTTGGGAGGTAGAGGTGGGAGGACCACTTGAGCCCAGGAGTTCAAGATCAGCCTGGGCAACCTAGTGAGGTCTCAGCTCTACAAAACATATAAAAAATTATCTGGGTGTGGTGGTGTGTGTCTTTAGTTCCAGGTACTCAGGAGGCTGAGGTGCGAGGATAGCTTGAGCCCAGGAAGTCAAGGCTGCAGTGAACCATGATTGTGCCACTGCACTTTGTCCTGGGCAACAGAGTGAGACCCTGTCTCTAAAAAAAAAAAAAAAAGGTGTTTTATGACACCAAGCTGGACTTTGTAACACTGCTTCGGCCTAATGGTTTTAGTATGATCATTGCTGAGTCTCTTCTTGGATGGGGGAGGTCGGGGACTCTAGGATGTCCTCAGAGGTCAGCAATGCCTCTGTGCTTGCATGCCTCACTGTGCCCACCTGACCTGTGCCACTCACAGTGTGAGCCGCGGACTTGTGCCAGCCTGCAGACTCTTCCAGGTCTGTGATAGCCATTGAGTGCAAACGTTCAGAAACTCTGACAGCAACTTGATGGAGTTGGTCTATGCTTGTTGAATAAGATTATTTTTGTATTTTTGCTTTTTCATTTTACTTTTTTTTTTTTTTTGAGTAGGAGTCTCACTCTGTCGCCCAGGCTGGAGTGCAGTGGCATGCTCACAGCCACCCCAGTATCGACCTGCTGGGTTCTGGGGATCCTTCCGCCTCGGCCTTCCAAGTAGCCAGGACTACAGGTGCATGCTACCATGCCTGGCTAGGTTTTGATTTATTGCAGAGACAAGGTCTCACCAAGCTGCCTGGGCTGATCTTGAACCTGTGGGCTCAGGTAATTCACTCACCTTAGCCTCCCAAAGTGCTGGGATTACAGGCTGAGCCACTGAGCCCAGCCCATTTTACTTTTCTAATACTTTTTCATGATTGTATTTGACAAATGTTTCCATCTGCAGCACACCGGAGAAAGTAAACACAAAACGTCATCCTTATCCACAGAGAGAGAAGCACTGGTCTAAATTGTAAGGTGCATCCAGCAAAAGACCATCCCAGGGCTTGTGCGATTGAAAGTGATCAGTAAAAGGGAATGTATTCTCACCCAGATCCACACGTGCTATAAATACGACTTGAGCTAACCTTACTGCCTAGAAGCATCTTTGTATAGACTAGGGGCATTGGTCTGTGTAAAATGTCCTGTTGCTTGTGAACCGGCCAGAGGGTTGGTGGGGGGGTGTGCATTTCCTTGGCTGGGAACTTTGTCATAGGGTGGATGGCAAACTGACTTTGCAATCACTGCCACGGGTTTCTCCTGCCTGGCCTCCAGTTCCCATTTGGGCCTGTCATTTACCTTCCACACTGTTGCCAGAATAGCAATCTTAGCAAAATGCATAGTGCTATCATGCTCCTCTGTGGCTCAGAATCCTTCAGGGACTTGCCATCACCCGCAGGGCAACATTCAAGCCCTTCAGCCTCCCGGAGCGGGTCTTCTGTGATGTGGTTGGTTTATTTCTCTAGTCTACGTGTGTGAGAAAGATGATCCCTCCTCAACCATCCTGTGGTCCCTCCTGGCTTTGAAGAGTCTGCCCAATGGATCACCTTCCCTGCGAAGCCTTTTCTGAGCTCCCTCCACGCACCTCTGCCCAGGTGGAATCAAGCCTCTCTTTAATGCTGCCTGCCTGTTTCTGGGACTGCATCAAACTTCTTTGGTGAGGTTTGAAAATGAAATTAAGGCGGGGCATGGTGCCTCATGCCTGTAACCCCAGCACTTTGGGAGGTGGAGGCGAGAGGACTGCCTGAGCCCAGGGGTTCAAGACCAGCCTGGGCAACTTGGCAAGAACTGGTCCTTACAATAAATAAAATAATTACCCTAATAGTTCCAGCTATGAGGGAGGCTGAGGCAGAAGGATTGCCTGAGCCCAGAAGGTCGAGGCTGTGGTAGCTGTGATTGTGTCACTGTACTCCCGCCTGGGCGACAGAGAGAGAATCTGACTCAAAAAATAAATTAAGCAAAAGCCAGATCTTTTGCTATCTGGCTCTCAAACTGGGAGCTAGGTGTCGGGAGATTGTTTTGGGGCTACCTGCAGTGGCAACACCATCGACGCCGAGGCTGAAGAGGTTCTGGAAGACGCTGAAGAGGCGACAGGCTGGAGCCCCAACTGCCTCCATGAAGCGGCCTGGGCAGTGTGCAGAGGCAGCGGCAGCCTCTCCTGTATGCTGCTCCTGGCCTGGATGCGGCAGCCTCTGGAAATTTCCATCTGGGTAGCCATGGTTTGGTGGATTTCGCTAGACTCCGCATTCAGCGGCTGACTGAGTGGCATTCTAACTGGCCAGAAAAGCACCCAGTGGGGAAAGACTGGTATTTGCTTTCGTCACGCAGCATTTTGGTTAACTACCCACAGTGCATGCTTGTGCATGCTTGTGCATGAAGTTTTATGTGACTCAGTCAAAAGCAATGTCATGGTTCCAAAGGGGCCAAGGCTTCCCTGAACGCCTTACTTATCCCACAATGGTAAATTAGGCATTTGGTTACATGAACTTTGATAGACGGAAAGAACAGCCCCCGCCGTAGGCAGTGTTTGGATCGAATCATCCACTACTCACTCAAAATTCCATCAGAGGGTGTGTTTATTACAATAACTTGGGTTTAATCCCAGCACCTTGGGAGGCTGAGGCGGGAGGATTGCTTGAGACCAGGAAATCGAGACCAGCTTGGGCAGCATGACGAGACCTTATCTCTACAAAAAAATTTTAAAAATTAGCCAGGTGTGGTGATGCACACCTGTAGTCCCAGCTACTTGGAAGGCTGAGTCAAACAGACTGCCTGAGCCCAGGAGGCTGAGGCTGTGGTGAGCTGTGATCATGCCACTGCACTCCAGGCTGGGCAACAGAGTGAGATCCCGAAAACAAAACAAAAAAACAAACATAGAATCTTGGCTTGATGCTGATGTCACAATATCGTTTCTAAGTTAACAATGGGTTTAGGTTGGATTGGCTTCAAACTGGCACTCACATTGCAGAGTTTAGCTGTTGGATCTGAGTTGAACATTAGTGACCATCCGGTTTAATGTTTTGATTATTTTTTTTCAAACGAAGAATCTGAGTGCTATGGCGGTCAATGGGTTTTTGTCCCCTGTCACACAGCTCTTCGCTGAGGAGCCCAGGCCCAGAACCTGCTGATAACCACATTTCCTGAATGAACATCAGGATATCCGACTTGACCAGGGCAGTTTTCTGATTTGTAGATTTACTGCTAGGACACGTCTTTCAGAGGTATCCTATCCTGTAACACATTAAACAAAGAGCCTTCGCCGATGAGAAGAAAAGGAGACTGAGCCTGTCCTGGAACGCCGAGTTTATCTGGTTTCCATGGACTCAACAGCACAGAAGGTGACTGTCAGTTTGTGACCTTGGGGCCTGGGTCCTCGTGACCCTTCAGGCTCGGGTGTGACTTCCTGGCTCTGCTCCACCGCCTTTTGCCAGCAGCCGCTCCCTGCCAGCATCCTTACCTGACACAGCCCACGGTGTGCTGCCAAGTCACTGCTCAGCGTGTGTTCGCCCTTGCGTGGAGGATGAAGGGTAAAAAGCTGGTGGGAGACGTGCGCCGGGTGGGAGGCACACTGCCCCGTTCACCTGCCCTTTCGGTAATGACCTGTGTGGTGTGACTTGTACATAATGACTTGCCGGAAAGTGGCCATCCGGCCATGACTACCTTCTCCGCCCTGACTTGATTTCATCTAGAAGTGGCCGCCCGGTCCCCAGTGGTGGAACGGGAGTGGGGCGAGGCGCCCTTCCAGGCAGTGCTCTTTGCTCTCGTTCCCTCTGCCCCCGGATGCCCTGGGCATGGGGAAGCCGAGATGGAAGGAACCGGGTACCACACAGAGGCGTCTCCCTGAAAGGCTCCCAGACTCCCAGGCGAACACAAAATAAACTCCAGCCGTGTCTGGGTCTCTACAGGTTTTGGGTTTGTGACTGCAGCTGACTTTCCCTGAAATAAGACGGAGACTCCGGCTCTAAGGAATTTTGTTTTCACTTGGAAGCTAGACGCTCACCTCGAAATTAGTAACATGTATTTTTGCAAAATATTTAATTTAATTGAGCACTCTAAGTGTTCAGAAAGGTCTCAGTTTTCCCCCAAAAGATTAATAAAGCGAAATGGATTGACACTTGATGAAGCGTCTAATAAACAAATTACTTCCTTGTCTACATTTTGCTGAGATCATGTTGTTCACTTCCAAATAAGTTAGCTTTTAATTTTAATATCCTTGCACAGAGGTGAGGGATGTAGTTCTTGAGATATAGACGGTAAGTTTTCTTTCTTTTCTTTTCTTTTTTTTTGAGTTGGCGTCTCACTCCGTCGCCCAGCCTGGAGTGCAGTGGCACACTCGTGGCCACCTCAGCGTCGACCTGGTAGGCTCCAGCGATCCTTCTGCTTCAGCCTTCTAAGTAGTCTGAAGTACAGGCGCACACTACCACGCCTGGCTAATTTTTGATTTATTGTAGAGACGAGGTCTCACCAAGTTGCCTGGGCTGGTCTTGAACCCGCAGACTCAGGCAATCCACTCGCCTCAGCCTCCCAGAGTGCTGGGATGACAAGCTGAGCCACCAAGCCCAGCCAGACTGTAAGTTTTCTACGTTGTGCTCATTTTACGGTTGTATTTATTTGTACTTCACCTTTTTCCGAAAGAATTTGCAACGACTTATAAAAATAACTTTGCAACAGAGTTAAAATCAGAAAGCAGAATATCGAGAAAGGGCTGAGGGAAACACACCACCTGCCATTGTTCACAGGGTTGCTGTCATGGTGCTTCAACCCCGGGTCTAAGCTTCTTGGCAGGCAGGAGCGAGGGAAGCGTGACGAATTGTGTGAGTCAGTCCTAGAAAGGACGCCACGTGCCCAGGCCTCCAGGGAGGCATAGTGGGTCTGGTTCCAATGTCTCAAAGAAACGGTCCTCACCGTTTTCATCTCAGGGGAGTAGGCTCTACCAGGAGTAAAGTCAGAATGGATTTTTGTAAGCTCTCCTGCTTAGTTTTGAGAAATGAATTTTTGATGATCTTACAAAGGAAACGAAGCTGCTAGGCCAAGCCATTACTGAAAGTCTTTTGTTTATTTTGATTTTCTACACACCGGAACCCTTGGGAACTCCAGTATAGCTTGCAGGTGAGGGTCTTTGGCATGCTCACTTAAAAAAATATGTTTCTTTGGCTCCGGCTGGGAAGCTCTGGAGCAAGTTGATGGTTTTCTTCTGAAGGCACTATGAACCAAGTATGTCATTGGTCAAGGTGAACCGACATGTGAAGGAGATTGTTTACTGCTCCTGGAGAGAGTTTTGTTTTCTCAGCGTATGAGCTTGGGGTTCCCATAGATTGGGGTTCTTAGGTTGGGTTTTCCAAGGAAGCACCATCATGTGCTCAAAGAAAAGTGCGGCTAGAGATGGTCTCATCAGTCATTAGTTTACAGACAAGAAGACGGAGGCCCAGGCTCAGTACATAAGTGGCCGGACGTCCCAGAGATAATGCCAAGAGAGCGGAGCCAAGAACCCCGGTCTTCTGATGCTTGCCTTGTTTCCGCAACCTCGTAAATACCGGTTCAGTGCTACTCAGCGTAATGCCGCAAGCCTCTGTTAAACATCAACCACAGAAGGTCCCATCTGCAAAATATTTCTGGGGCCCATAGAATTCTTGCTTATTTCTGCATGCCCTTAAACCCTGGTTATTTCCGTCCAATACAAGTAGGCTATGCGCGAGAGCGCAGAGTGCAAATATTAAAATAACATCAAAAGCCGGGCTCGGTGGCTCAGCCTGTCATCTCAGCACTTTGGGAGGCTGAGGTGAGTGGATTGTCTGAGCCCGCGGGTTTGAGACCCTCCCGGGCAACTTGGCGAGACCTCATCTCTACAGTAAGTCAAAAATTAGCCGGGCGTGGTAGCGCGCGCCTGTAGTTCTAGCTACTTGGAAGGCTGAGGCGGAAGGATCGCCGGAGCCCAGCAGGTCGAGGCTGTGGTGGCCGGGAGCGGCCTTTGCACTCCAGTTTGGGTGACAGAGTGAGATTATTACTCAAAAAAAAAAAAAAAAAAAAAAAAAAATCAAGAACCGTAATATTAATCTCTACTAGAATATTATGTTCCAGATGGTTGAAAGAGCATATTGTCCTTTCTACCCTCTAAAGATTTCAAAGCACTTAACATTACCTTAAAGCTCATTAAGCTGCATGCTGAATCAGACATTGGATGCCATAACTTTATTCTTATTATTTATTTAGTACCATCAAAGGAGGTGGTTCTCACTGGGAATTGAAAACACTAACAGGATGAAATCTTTTCTTTGATGTCTTACCAGGACAAGCACCTTCAGTCAATATTTCCCTTTCGAAGATAATCAATGATAATATAGAAAGATGCTAGAAAGTCACTCGCAAAAATCTTCCCAGATGAATCAATTAATCAAATAACTTCCAAAGTCTTTGTAAATTTACACTGATTTGATCTGGGATATGCTGCCCTACAGGAACAAAAGAGTTTACAGAATTTTATTAGTTAAGGAAGAAAAGGAAATGAAAATCGCTTATTCTTTCTTACCAATTCAAATTTAGAATCTCAAAAAAATTTAGTCTCTCTTAAAAGTTATCTTTCATATTGTACATTTTTTTTCCTTGCTGTTTAGATATCGAAATACTCCATTTTTGAAAAATGAGTGATGATTTCATGTTGGCCATTGCCTTTCAAAATATATTTTATGGGCAACCCCTTCGGGTTCCCTCTGACTGTGGGAGCTTCTCTGTCCTCTCAATAAATCCTGCTTTCTCAAAAAAAAGTATATATATATATATAATTATCATGCAGTTTATATAGGTGATTTTGACTTTTTAAAATATTGAATTGAATATTAGCTTCTGTTTTTATATCAAAAAGTGACCACATGCTTTCTTGGACTCTATTTTTTGTGATAGAAATTTTGCCAGAATTTCACTGATTTAATTAAAAGCATCAATCCATTAGAATATAGAGAAATAAATGCATTGTCTATTTGTCCCTGGCTAACTTTCAATCTGAGCAATTACCTGTTAATTATAGACCTGTGTACATGGTCTAATAATTCTGCACATTTGAAATCAAACTTTCAGCCATCTTTAAAATGACTATGGCAAAAAATACAGCTACAGTGTGGAAGAATGACAGACTACACTGGTGGAAGCTACTGTGAATGGTCTGGGTGTGTGAGACGGCTTCAAGCAGGCAAGTTTTTAATCGCTTGCTGAACTGTGGGCAGATCTTTACTGGGTGCTACCTAGCATTCTTCTCACTTAAAATCAGAATGCTAGTACGCTCATTAAGGTGGCTGCACATCCCCAACAGAGGTCTCAGGCTCATTTTCTTATTATGCAAATTGCAGAGGCTGTGACAGGGCCAGGGAGTTAATGACTATTAACTGGTGATAACAGGTTCCAGCTCTACCATCCTTGACTCACTGAGTGAGGGAGAAAGGAGAAAGATGAGGGTCACTGAAGAGGATGTATGATTTGGGCTTATTTTACAGGTATTGTCAAAATAGAAATAAGTAGATGAGGATCAAGGAGGGACTAAAAGTCACCCCCAATATAATGGTACCCCCTAAAGGCAACACTATGAACAGTTTGTTCTGTATGACACTTCAACACTATTGACCTGCGCTCTATACATAGATATAGTGTACAATTTTTTTCTTTCAAAAATTGTATCATGTTATATATGCCACTTTATTTTTTTAAATTATTTTTTACCTTCTGAAAAGTTTCTTTTTATTTAAAAAATTTTTTATTTTAAAGATGGGTACAATTCAGGGTTAGGCATGCAAATGGTTATTGTACAGGTAAAGTTTGGGCTTCACTTTGGTCCCCACGTCACCTGGTTTGAGATCAGATACCCTTATTGATGAAGTGTGCTCCCCTCCCCCACTCGCTTCCCTGGCAGTTTCCCACTACTGCCAATCCTTTTCTTATAGTATTATGATACTCGGATGGATTTAGTGTCTATTATACTCAGTGATCTATCACAGAAACAAAGAACTGAGAACCACAGATGCCACTTTAAATGTGACTTTTCTTCATTTAACCTCATGAATTTCTTCCATGTCAGTGAATATACTTCTAAAACATTAATGGCATCATATTTCATCATTCACAACTGTCCCATCATTTATTTAACAAAACCTTCAGTTTTGGGACATTTAGGTTGTTTCAAAATTTTTGAGTATAGTAAAAAATGCTGTGATGAGCATCTCTAGACATACATCTTTGTCCAATTAGTTTTTAAGATAAATTGTTAGAAGTCCAGTTGCTACCTGAGAGGACATACACTCTCTACGGTTTTGGTATATACTGAAAACTTCCTTGCAGAATTTATGCCAATTTGTACACCTTGAGAGATGTATGCAATTACCTCTCCCTCCAGATCTTGAAAATGCCATAATTTTTCCAATCTTTGCTAACTTAAAACAAAATATAGACTTCACTTTTTTTTTTTTTTTTGAGTTGGAGTCTCACTCTGTTGCCCAGACTGAACTGCAGTGGCATGCTCCCGGCAGCCTCGACCTGCTGGGCTCCGGCGATCCTTCCGCCTCAGCCTTCCAAGAAGCTGGAACTACAGGTGTGTGCTACCACGCCCGGCTGATTTTTTGATTTTTATTGTAGAGATGAGGTCTCAGCAAGTTGCCCGGGTGGGTCTCGAATCCGCAGGCTCAGGCAACCCACTCACCTCGGCCTCCCAAAGCATGGGATTTCAGGCTGAGCCACCAAACCCAGCCTAGACTTCACTTTTAATAAAATGCTGTTTTTTGATGACTAAAGACTGAAAAAATTGAATGTTTTTTCATATGCTTCTTGGTCTTTTCTATTTCTTCTTTTTAATTGCTTTGTTATGCCAATTTCTTATTCTATTAATGTATTATTTTTTCTTAGTGGTTTTACAGCACATCTGATATTAAGAACAGAAACTCTCTGACACTTATGACAAATATTGTTTCCAAGTTTTCCATTTGACTTTTCACTTGCCCGATGACAAATTTTGATGTGTAGGCGTTTTTATTTTTTAACATAGCTATGCCTTTCAGTCTTTTCTTTTTTTGGCTCCCACTTTTGGTGTCTTGTTTAGAAAGACCTTGCCCATGCTGCCATTTAAAAATATTCGCTTGTGATTCATTTAATGGTTTAAATTTGTATATTCAACCTTTACATTATTATGACATATTTTCACACATAAAAGTTGGTATGGAGAATAATCTGAGAGGCAGCAGAGTCTTGCATGGCTTAACGATGGGGACAAGTCCTGAGTGACGTGTCCTTAGGCAAGTTCACCATTGTGGGAGCATCAGCGAGTGCACGTACACAAACCTGGGTGGCACAGCCTACGGCTCACCTAGGCTGTGTGGGACAGCCCTATTGCTCCTGGGCTACACACCTGTACGGCGTGCTACTGTACTGAATTCTGCAGGCAACTGTAACACAAGAGCAAGTATTTGTGAATCTAAACATAGAAGAGCTCATGCATGGTGCTGTGATGTCACTGGGTGATAAGGGCTTTTTGGCGCCTATGATGAAAATTGCAGGCTTTCCATCGGGGGCCGAAACATTGTTATGCAGTGCATGGCTCCCTGTGGCATGGTTAAGAGCACAGACTTCAAGCCAGATTTATGGGTGTGGCGGTTTTAGGGGATATGGGCTTGACTTAGTGACTCGCTTCTGGTGAGTGGAATGCTGTGGAAAGGATGGAGTGTATTTGGGGCACCATATCATAAAAGACATTGAGGCTTCCCTCTCCCCCTCTCCTCTCTCTTCCTCCACCCCCTTGGATTTGTCACTCTGGGGGAAACTGGCTGCTATGCCATGGGGACACTCAGTCAACTCTATGGAAAGGTCCACACAGTGAGGAACCGAGGCACCCTCCAGCTAGTTTTTTATTTTTTGTAAAGATGAAGTCTTGCTATGTTGCCCAGGCTAGTCTCAAACTCCCGGGCTCACGCAGTCCTCCTACCTCAGCCTCCCAAGGTGTTGAGATTTCAGGCGTGAGCTACCATGTCCAACCTCGAGATATCTTTATAGAGAGTTCTGAAGTGTAAGTACCTTATCGTATGCGTAGTACTTGTAACAGTGCCCACGTGTGGTGAGCTAAAAGTTTGCTATTATACAACAAATAGCTGTGTGCTCCTATGTAACTTAAGAAACAGAATATTGGCCAAGCTTGGTGGCTCAGCCTGTCATCCCAGCACTTTGGGAGGCCAAGGTGAGTGGATTGCCTGAGCCCACAGGTTCAAGACCCACCCAGGCAACTTGGCAAGATCAGGTCTCTACAAAAATAAAAAATCAGCCAGGTCTGGTAGCGCACTCCTGTAGTTCTGGCTACTTGGAAGACTGAGGTGGAAGGTTCGCCGGAGCCCAGCAGGTCGAGGCTGCAGTGGCCAGGAGGGTGCCACTGCACTCCAGCCTGGGTAATGGAGTGAGACTCCAACTCAAAAAAATAAAACAAAACAAAGAAACAGAATGTTATCGATAGAATTGAAGATTCATTTATGTCCTTTCTCAAATGTATATAATTAACTATGTAATACCTAGAACTTGTTTCGTTCATGGAGTGAGGTAGGGATCCAATAAATTGTTTTTTTCTCCCAAAGGGGTGACCAATTTTCTCAGTATAGTTTGATTAAACATCTATCATTTCCCCATTGATTCGGAAATCATTCTTTTAGTGTCCTAACTACTTCTATGCACTTTTATTTGTTTGGGTTTCCTATTCTGCTCCATTGAATTATGTCTATTTTGTCATCAGATACATGCTGATTTAATTATTACCACTTCCTGATATGTTCTGATGTTCACAGTACAAATTTTCCTTCATTATTGGGGTAGACAGCCTCTAAAATGGTCTCAGATGATCGCTG
Organism: Carlito syrichta; assembly: GCF_000164805.1. NCBI lineage: Eukaryota > Metazoa > Chordata > Mammalia > Primates > Tarsiidae > Carlito > Carlito syrichta. Next base: position 46,183 of record NW_007058323.1, read on the forward strand.
CCTCCTGGTATCTATGCCCTTGGGTAATCTTCTTAAGTGTGAACCCGATGTAGTGACTCCCTAGTGAATACATGTGTTAAAGGTGAAGGTGGGTCTGTTCTCAGGTTAGGTTACAGGAAGACTGTGGCTTCTGTCTTGGCTCTTCACTCTTGTTTTCTCTCTGGCTTTCCGAGAAGCTGGCTGCCTGGTTTTTGAGCTGCTCTTTGGGGAGGTCCCCATTGCAAGGAATGAAGGGAGGCCTTCTGATACAGCTAGTAAGTGACTGAGCCACTCAGTCTCACCACTTGGGAGGAATTGAGTCCTCTCGACAACCATGCATGGCGGCTTGGAAGTGAATTCTGCCACACTCGAGCTTTTAGATGAGACAGCGGTCCTGAGCTAGTGCCTTGAGTGCAGCCTCGTGAGAGAACCTGAACTGGGCACCAAGCTAAGCCAAGCTTGGCCTCTTGCTTCACAGAAGCTGAAGCAGTAAATGTTTGTTGTTTTAAGCTGTTAAGTTTTGGAGTAATTTGCTATGTAGCAACAGATTAACTAACACAATTTTTGTTTTCAATGTATTATTATTATTATTGTTATTAGAGTTCTTCCCTAGTAATCCTTTGCCATACATGTTTTTGTCTTATTCCAAAGAAATTTTAGAAAATTTCCATCAACATTACAAAATATTGCTAAATAATTTGGGGGCCAGTTGATACCTCTGTAATGAGTTTTCTTATACCAGGACCTTGTGTTCCATTCAAATTACACAAAAACTTCTTTTATGTGCCTCAATAATTTTGAGTTTTTAAAAAATATATATTTCCTATTTGGTTTATTCTTAGCAATTTTATACATTTCATTGGTATTATGAATGAAAATAATTTCTACTTGATTATTGTTTGTATGTAGGGAATTAATTGGTTTCTGCACATTTTCCCAGGAATCTACCATTTAATTGAATTCTATTATTAGTTCTCATTGTTTTCCATTGTGTCTCTTGGGTTTTTTATACAGACAACGATCCACTATTCTTTTAAAAATAAACTGAAAGGCACAGCGTAGAGAAGCCAAGGTGTGTGTATGTGGGCGCACATACCACGTGCTGTGAGAGGATGATGTGAAGCCAAGAATTTGGGAAGAATTAAGAAGTGAGTAGTCATGTTTTGTTCATTTTTCTCTTCGCATCATTTGGTGTGGCTCCCAGGATGTAGAAGTTGCTGTGGGAGTCATCACTGAATGAATACATGAATGAATGACCTACCTTCCCTCTAGTTTGGTTCCCTCCATCTTATTTTATTTATTTGTTTATTTGTTTTTGAGTTGGGATCTCACCCTGTCATCCAGGCTGGAATGCAGTGGCACGATCACAGTTCACTGCAGCCTCAGTCTGCCGTGCTCAGATGCTCTTCCAGCCCCAGCCTCCCAAGGAGCTGGGACTGCAGACGTGTGCCACCATGCCCTGCTAATTTATTTATTTATTTTTCTTGCAGACACGAGCTCTTGCAATGTAGCCCAGCCTTGGTCTTGAATTCCGGGGCACAAGCAATCCCTCTCGCCTCGGCCTCCTGAAGTGCTGGGATGACAGGCATGAGCCTCTCTGCTGGGCTCATCACAAGACTCCCTGGTGTCCTGAGCTGAGCCCAGGTTGGATGTGACATCTGCCAAGTCCTCGGCGCTCCACTAGCACAATCTAAATACACACATGACTTACCCTAAGTGACCTACTGACCTCCTGGGGGAGGCAACTTGTGTTCACGTGTAGGCATCAGAGAACAGGTCAGTGCCAGACTGCAGGTTACCTCCCTGGCCCACATGGGGCTGGTGTAAATTAGGCCCACATACCATCCATTGAGCGGCGCTCACAGAGGGAATTCTGGTCTACCCTGAGCAGGCATGGTACGGAACCAGGTGGTGGTCAAGGGGGGAGTCAGGATCCCACGTAAAGGAGAGAGTCAGGTGCTTGGGCCAAAGGGCAGAGTGAGGCACAAAACCAGGCCACAGCCTGGAAACTGGGCGAACAGAAAATCTCATCAAGAATGTGTTGGGACAAACATCTGAACCACGGTGGTGGTGACACGGGAATTCAGCATTTGCCTGGTGCCTGGTGTAGGATGAGGGGTGGCAGTGACTGTGGAAAACTTGGAGAAAGTTTGCAGGGTCAGACTGAGCTGATGGAAGAACAGTCATCACCAGAAGTCGTAATTCTGTAGGCCAAGATCAGAAGCTAGATCTTTTTCAGGGTGTCTAGGAAGCCCACAGAAGGTTTTCAGTCAAGGAGTGACACAGCCCTGAGAGAGTTAGCGGGGGAGATGGCAGGGCGCAGGAGACAGGAATTCTGGGTTGGAGCAGCTGGGGATGGTGGCGGTCATCGTGACGTACCTGGAAGCACACCGGGCCAGGACTTTGAGGTTCCTTATTGCGACTCATATGGATTCCTTTGTCATTCTGGTAAGTATTGGAGGCCTCAGGTTGGAAGCGAGGGCGCTGCGGCCACCCGGGTGAGCAGAGCATCTGGGTAGAACCTCGTGAGTGCCTGAAAGGCCACCCTGGCACTGGGAAGCTTGGCTCATGGCCCCGTGAGTAAAGCTATTAGTGCTCAGAAGCTTTTCAGAATCTTCACAGTATATATTATTTATTGTGCTATAAAACAAATTCATTATAATTAAAAACAACACCCTGACGTTTTCAAGATAGCCTTATGCAAAAACTTAAGGTGGCCTTTTTTTTTTTTTTTGGAGTTGGAGTCTCACTCCGTCACCCAATCTGGAGTGCAGTGGCACATTCACGGCCATTCCAGGGCCGACCCGCTGGGCTTTGGCGATCCTTCCACCTTAGGCTTCCAAGTAGCTGGAACTACAGGCATGTGCTACCACACCTGGCTAATTTTTTACTTATTGTAGAAATGAGGTCTCTCCAAGTTGCCCAGGCTGTTCTTGAACCTGTGGGTTCGGGCAGTCCTCTCACCTCTGCCTCCCAAAGTGTTGGGATGACAAGCTTGAGGCACCACGCCCGGCCTATTTTATTCATTTTATAAGTTTAAGAAATATTATAGGAAAATGTCTTTTAAATAAATGCATAACTCGCTTAGAACTTAGAAGTCTTATTACCTGTTCTGAAAAAAATTATTTTTCATCTTAATTTTTTCCTTTTAATTATAATATATCCTGTAAAAAACGATTACTGCTTTCCTGCCTGTAGTTTAGCCTATTATAAATTTGGTTAAATTAATGTGAAGTTAATGGCTATATTTTAGAGTAACCTCTTGGAATTTAATAGTTTTATTGGAACAAAACTATTTTTGCCAAAATTATGTGGAACTAATGAAAAATTAATTGCTTTATAAAATGCTGGCTTTTATCTAAAACTAATAATTCCTGTACATCTCTTAATCCTCCTGCAAACACTTGGCAGGAAATGGAATCTAAGTTTACCAGTTCAAATTCTCGAAGATCCTCAGAGCCATTTTTATTTTTGTGCGATTCAACCTTTTAACTTTTTCACAACTTTAATCTTAAAAAAACAGATTTCTAATTAAATTCAGTCCTATTATTCCCCCAAAGGGGGGTTAGAAACACCAAGTATCACTTGGACTTGGGGCCTCTGAGCTAACACTTTTCCTTTCTTTGTTCATGTTGGCATTTTTATATATCTCCCTCTAATAAAATGTAATGATTTTTATCTTTTAAGTTGGTGCCGGGGACTGAGCCTTTCATCCGTTGTTTCCTGTGTTTCGGTCCATAAATAAATCATGCAACAAAATAAATTACTTAATCCCATGTTTTATTTGGAAACATATTAAGGGATAGATACAGAAGGAAAAATCACTTTATGCCTCAGAATTGTTCACACTTTTATGATTTTGCGTCACATCTGAACACTGTCAAGGTGTCATATCGATAACGATTGTACACCAGAGCCACATTTGGAGATGGTAGAAGTTTTTGCTCCTTTTTGATTAGGATGTGTTCAAATAAAAACCCCCAGACTGTCCTTTGTCACCAGCATCCTCCACGACTCCACTGCAGTAATAATAGTTCCTTCTACTATACAACTATTTAGCAGGGAGATTATTAATCCCCAGTTACTTTTAAAAATGAGACCACATGTGGTAATTTTGTCCCTTGTTTTCTGCTTAGCAGTCCTTCCTGTCTTCTTTCCGTAGAAGAGGCTCTCTGAACACTCTGAAAGCGAAAAATAAAACATTATCCAACTTAATTTGTTTATTAAGCTCTTTGAGCACGAAAGGGAAATAGTCCAAATTTCAGAACAGGTTTGGAGGATGTGATACGTGTGTTATCGAGAGGGATTCTCCTCCACAGATTTCTCCCCTCAACAATGTTTTTTTCATACAGAGAATGGACCCTCGTTTCTTAGGTTAATTGCTGGAATATGATGAGGTTTGGTTGCATTTTTAGCAATTTCCGGATTCTATTCCAGGACATTTGGGATAGAGCCCAAGAGCTTAGCATGTTTTCCTTTTTTCATGGTAAAATTGTGCAAATATGCATTAGAGTGTGAAAACAAACAGTCTAATACATTTTTGCAAAGCTCTTTATGTTTACTGTTTATTGCAGATACCAGATCCTAATTAAAATGCGCTAACAAAAGCCAAGATACAAAGAACAAAGATATAACGAAACTTCATCTTTATAAAATATTTGTGATTAATCCTGGGGGACGTACGGCCTCACAGCATCGCAGTGGAATTTTAAAAGGCTCCTCCACCCGCACCAGGAGGGCGGCACAGTTCAGTCCTTTCAGGTGATCCCAGAAACACCCACCACGCCATGGTTGTTTTGGGGTGCTATCTACTTCTTAGAGCGGGTCCAACAATTCCTTGAGTTAAGATCTCAGGTTTTGTCCATAGACCTTTGAAATGAATGACAACCCACTTCAAAGAAGAAGTAAACACAAGAAGAGACATTAAAAGCACATTTTTGGGGAGAGATGGGTTTAGATCTGTGTTTTTCAGTCGACATCATCCCTGGGAGTATGAGAGAAATTATTTTTTGCTTTTCACACATTTAGAATTAAAAAGGTAGATGGAAGTACAGAGGGCAGTGTCAATTCACAGAAAAGAGAAGGGATTTGGAGTCACAACTGCCGGAATCTGAGCTGTGACTCAGCCACATCCTACCTTGATGGCATTAGTTTCATGATTTTAACTTCTGAGTGTCTCAGTGCTTTCGTCTCTACCATGGGGTTGATAATCGTGGTCTTACAGAGCTGTTGTGAGATGAAGCAAGGTGAGCCAGGTCACACACACACTTGACAAGAGCAAATGCTTTTATTTCTCCAGAAGGTGATGCCTGCCACACCTGTGCAGGTGAAGCTGAAGGGGAAGGGGTGAGCCTGATGGGAGGGGACCCTGAGGCACCACCGTCACCCTGTTCCATTTCATTTGCATTTTAAAAGTTTCTCTTTTGCAGCTTTTCTTTCCCATTTATTTATCATAGAAGGGCAGATTGCAGGGGAAGGGTGCGATGTATTTTTAGAGGATGGAGAACACGTGTGGAAACCTTTTACGTCCTGGGATGCTCCTTTAAATGTGGTCCTCAGAACGACAGGGTCGCATCACCTGGGAGCTTATTAGAAATGCAAGTTCTCGGGCCTCAGCCCTCACCTCCACTGAGTCTGGTGGTGGGACTCAGGAATCTGAGTTTTAATATGTTTTCTGGGTGATTGTGATGCACGTGACATTTTGGGAACCTCGGTAACAGCAACTTTAAGAATGCACGAGGTCGGGCTGGGTGGCTCAGCCTGTCATCTCAGCGTTTGGGAGGCCGAGGCAAGTGGATACCTGAGCCTGCGGGTTCGAGACCAGCCCGGGCAACTTGGTGAGACCTCGTCTCTACAATAAATAAAAAAAATCAGCCGGGCGTGGTAGTGCACACCTGTAGTTCCGGCTACCTGGAAGGCTGAGGCAGAAGGATCGCCAGAGTCCAACAGGTTGACCCTGGGGTGGCTGTGAGCGTGCCACTGCACTCCAGCCTGGGTGACAGAGTGAGACTCCAATTCAAAAAATAAAAAATAAAATAAATAAATGCAAGTTCTCAGTCCTCACCTCCACTGAGTCTGGCGGTAGGATTCAGGAATCTGAGTTTTAATATGTTCTCTAGGTGACTGTGATGCCTGTTACATTTTGGGAATCGCTAATGTATTTTGGTTGTTTGCTGTGTGTCTTTCTTTCTCTGTAACAGCAACTTTAAGAATGCACATGCCCAGCGCTTTGGGAGGCTGAGGTGAGTGGATTGCCTGAGCCGGTGGGTTCGAGACCTGCCTGCGCAACTTGGTGAGACCTCATCTCTACAATAAATCAAAAAACCAGCAGGGCGTGGTAGCACGTGCCTGTAGTTCCAGCTACTTGGAAGGCTGAGCGGAAGGATCGCCGGAGCCCAGCAGGTCGAGGCTGCGGTGGCCGGGAGTGGCCACTGCACTCCAGTCTGGGCGACAGAGTGAGACTCCAACTCAAAAAAAAAAAAAAGAATGCACATGCCCCAACACCTGCAGTGGTCTTCCTCTTAGGTCCTAAAGCGATCTCGGGAGAGAGCCTATCATCGTGTTTGAGAACGCATAATTAGCTCAGACCCCTTGATTTCTATCTCAGCTTATGACTTACCATCTCCGTGTCCTTCGGCAAGGTTGTTAGCCTCACGACGCCTTGCTTTTCTCCACTGTAGAGTGGGAACGACCATAGTACCACATACCACAGAATTTTTGAAGACTGTAATACACTCAGGACAACACCTGAGAGGAAGCGCTGAGGAAATATGAGTTATTATTTTATCACCCAGGGACTCTAAAGGACATTACAAGATATAGAGAATCAGCAAACCAGACAGCCCGGGAGGTGTCAAGTCTCAAATCATGGCATGTTTTTCCCTCAATCATTTTCTTCAACAAAGATTTATTCTTGACTCAAAACAAGCCAGACATTGTGGAAAGTAGTGAAGACAGGACCGAGAAGGAGGAAGATCTGATCTTTGCCTGTAAGATTTTTAGAGGGAGAGACAGAGGCATCAGAAAAATCATTCCACAAGTAATTAACCAGCCACCATCGTGGTGAGGGCGAAGAAGGAAGTGCACAGGTGCGTGAGAGTGTCCAGTGGCCAACTTAGCTCAGCACGTGGTGGGCGGTATTGGAAGCTTCCTTTGGAAACCTGGGGTGGAGCCCTGAAGGGTGGGTGGGGGTTCCCAGGCACAGGAGGGGTGAGGGCAGATGTTCTGGGCGAGATAACAGCACGTGTGGAGGCCCAGAGGCACGTGGAGGTTTGGTGCTTGGGAGGTGGCGGAAGAGGCCAGGGCCGGCCCGGGGGCAGGACAAGACGGAACCGCATTCATGGGAGTGAGCCACGGAGGGCTTCGACAAAGGAGGGAGGAACTCATTTATTTATCTTTTTGAGTTGGGGTCTCACTCTGTCACCCAGGCTGCAGCGCAGTGGCATGATCATGGCTCACTCCAGCCTCGACCTCCTGGGCTCAGGTGATCCTTCTGCCTCAGCCTCCTGAGTAGCTGGGACTACCATGCCCGGCTAATTATTTTGACTTGTAATTGAGACAAGGTCTCACTGTGTTGCCCAGGCTGGTCTTGAACCCCTAGGCCCAAGTGACCCTTCTGCCTCAATCTCCCTGATTGCTGGGATGACAGGCGTGAGCTGCTGCACCTGGCTATTTTTTTAAAAAGTAAGATTCCTCTAGAAAAGGGGAGGAATGAATTAAAGGGGGGCAGAGAAGCTGCAGGAGACGGGTGGTTGTAGGTATAGACGGGGAGAGATGGATGGTGGCTTGGACCATGGTAGTGGAGATGGGGAGAAAAATTGATGAAGTTGGAGAACTATGAACTTGCTGTGATAGGAAGTAGGAGGAAGGAGAGGAGAGGCAGGAAGGAGGTGTCAAGGCTTTGTCCCAGGGCGATTCCTTCAATAAGGAGCAGGTCTGGGGGATGATGGCAGTTCGGTGGAGTGTGAGAGGCCTGTGGCTTATCGTGGACAGCTGGCTCTATGAATCCAGACATCAGAGAGCAGGAGATCTCTCCGAGGAGGGGTGGCGGGTGTGTGTGTAGTAACTGGCGGATGGAGACATATGGTTTTCCAGGCAGCCCTTAGACAAGAGGGTCCAGGGTGGAGCCCCACAGTTCGCCAGCATTTACAAGTCAGGGGAGGGGAGGATCAGCCTCAAAGAAGAACGGCCAGGTAGACCAGGCTGGGACGTCCTGGAAGGTAAGGAAGGAGGCGCTTCCGGGTGTGGGAGGGGGTCGACTGGGCAAGCAGGATGGGGACAGAAAAGTGTCTGAGCTACAGAAGGGGCCTGCTGACCCCCGAGGGAGAAGTTGATGAGCACAGTGGCTCCCGGCGAGTGGGAGATGGGGAAATGGAGACCACATGGTAGCCCGAGGCCTCAGGGGGTGGCTATTCATAGAAGAGAGAGTTGAACCTGTCTTAAAACAACGGAGAAAACCCGGGGAGAGAAACAGCAAGACACACACGAAGAGGGTGTGTCGAAGGAGGCATTTCCGAGGAAGCAGGAGGGAGACCCTGACGGAGACGGAGGGCTTGGCTGCAGAAGCCTTGGAGAGGGCAGGCCCGTCCCCACCGCGACAGGACAGGAGGTCAGGGGGCCACGGCAGGTGCAGAGGCGGGTGGGTTTGGTTTGCAGATTGGCTGGCGGGAAGTTGAGAGCTTTCTGTCTGGTGGCTTCTATTTTCTCTGCGGAGGAGGAGGCCAGGCCATCTGTTGAGAGTGGTGGAGGAGGCGCGAGGGTTAGAGACGTGCGGAGAGTGAGGCTTGTTTGAAACAGTCCCTGGGAGCGGAAGAGGGAGGTGGCCGGAGCTGGAGCACGGTTGCTGCAGAGTCAGGACTCCAGGGGAGAGGAGGGCTGGATTTGCCGTGGTGTCTCTCACACACACACACACACACACACACACACACACACACACACACACACACACACACACACACGGCGGTCATGTTCAGCACAGGAGGAAGGAAAGTCCAGGGGGCCCCCGAGAAGGAGGCTCTGCCCTGGGACCTGACGATGGTAGTGGAGAGATGCAGGAAAAGGAAAAGGCCATGCATCCGCCGGAGGTGCGTGGGGTGGCCAGGGGTGTGGGCAGACATGGCTCCCGCGGGAGCTGAGGGAAGTCCCCAGGGGTGGGGGGAACAGAGTGTGTGAGGGCAAATGGGGCCGAGTGGCCGAATGAGAAGCTGGAGAGGACGGGGTGGGCAGCTCCGACGTGTGCTGGGCCAATGGAGCCTGGCCAGTGGGTTCTGGACCAGCAGGACCCGGCCACAACAGCATCACCTGGGAATGTGTCAGAAATACACATCCTCGCCCCTCCCTGCCCCCCAGAGTTCTAACCCGTGGAAAGTCTGGGGCTGGGGCCCGGGACCTGTGTTTTACCAGGCCCCCGTGTCATGTGGCTGCAGGCCAAAGCTTGAGAGCCAGTGCCTTGGGCAGTGGGGAGCCGTGGATGAGCTGTTTGATCGGGGGGGGGGAAACGAGTGGATTGGGGGCAGGTGTATGAAGATCTCTGGCCACCGTGTGGAAAACCAAGGGTCCTGTTTGTGGATCCAGCCGGAGCGTGCAGTCCTGCCGGTTCTTCAGCAGGGGGCCCGAGCCTGGGGAGTCCGTCTGTGTCTCCACATTGACCACAGCCTCTGGCCCCTTGGGCGGCTGCCCTGTGTGCACCTCTCCAGCGGCTCTCTGCTGCCCTCCTCTGCCCACGGGCCACACGCACGGTTCCCCAGCCCACACTTCCAGGATGGTGACCGGTCCAGTCAGCATCCCCTGCCGCCTCCTAACACTCGGCTTTGTCAGAGCGGTGGGCTTGGCTCAGTCAACACACGGCAAGAGTAAGACACGGTCACTGGACATTCTTTGAATGGATGGTTCTAGAGAGCTCAGGAGAGAGCCCCCATCAAACGGTTACCCAGAGACATCTTTGGGTTAAGGGGTGCGGATTTTGAGATGAAGCTGTGTCTTATACCCCCTTGCATTTCCAGAAAACTTTAAAAACAACAGATAGCAGATGTGGTCCAACAATTAGGTTCACAAATCAGCCTAGAAAAAGTGTGACCTACCTCATTGCTGAATATCACTAAGGTCACCTTGGAAGGATTCCCTGTGAGAAACTCTGCACTGACACCAGCGCCTCGTCCACCCGTCGAAGCAAGTTTGGAACTCTTCTTCTGGAAGGGCCATCAGAGCTGTCGTTGTCAATTAAGTTTGCACACTTGCCACATGCACTTACGTTGGCAGCTCTGCACAAGTGACTGTGTTGGAACACCCTTCCCACTCCCCTGATCTGGCCCCCAATGACTTTTTTCTTTACCCAAAGATAAAGGAATCATTGAAAGAAAGACATCTGATGACATCAAGGATAGTATGACGATGGCTCTGATGGCCCTTCCAGAAAAAGAGTTCCAAAATTGCTGTGATGGGTGGACGAGGCATCGGTGTCGGTGCAGAGCTTCCCAAGGGAAGCACTTTGAAGTGACTGTGGTGATATCCAGCAAGGAGGCACGGAGCACCTTTTCTAGGATGAGTTCACGACTAATTGTCGGGCCTGGCACTGATCTTTCTCCAGAAGAACTCTTTTAGGGGTCAGAAGGCAACTTGTGTCTGGAAAAAAATAATGTATTTGAAAGGTTTTTTCCAAGACCACTAAAGTCGTGACCTCGGAGTGCCTGATCCTGTCAAATTCTCCCACTGCGTCTTTCTTCACCATGAAACATTCTGGGTTTGGCGCACCTGCACATATTTGGAGATGTAGAGAAGGATGACTTTCACACGGGCACCGGGTGGATTGGCACAACTGCTGAATGATCGTGGAGTCATTTCAGGGAGAATGCTACAGCCGCCCTCCAGCCCGTGGCGACCATGCACGGCAGACTATACCCCCAAACATCAGTGAGTTACCTGCGAGGCATAAAGCCCCAGAGACAGGGCTACATGGGATTTGGAATCAGCGGGGGCGGGTTAGAGTCTCACCCACTGCCGGCTGTGTGGCTCTCGGCAAACCACTTTGCCTCTCTGGGTCTTCAGCTCCTCTTTTGTGAAATGCGTTGTTGTGATGACCCGAGTCCTTGGTGGGAGATCAGTCACCGGTAGTCTGCTGCCCGTTAGTCTGTGAATAAAACTCCAGCCTTCTTACGTTTTCCTAATTAGCTCCCAATCCAACTTATCAAAACATCCCCCGCTTCCCCTGAGTTCTCATTTCATTCTTAGCTCATCGCTTGCGTAGACACTGTGCAGGCATCCAGGCCATCCGCACCCTCGCTGTGCAGCCACAACCCTCCACCCACCCACGCGTCTAATAGACTTCATGAGCATTCTTGTATTTTTCTCTTGAATCTCAAAGAATGATGGCGGTATTAGAATCTCCCTTCCCCCCTCCACTTTTTTTAAATTTCAGGAGGTGCACCCTTTTCCACTGTGTCGTACATTATTCTGAGAAGTAGCGTCAAGGTGGCCCAGCCTGTCATCCCAACATTTTGGGAGGTCGAGGTGAGTGGATTGCCTGAGGTCGTGGGTTTGAGACCAGCTCGGGCAACTCGGTGAGACCTCATGTCTACAATAAATCAAAAAAATATCCAGGCGTGGTAGCACATACCTGGAGTTCTGGCTCCTTGGAAGGCTGAGGTGGAAGGATCGCCAGTGCCCAGAAGGTTGATGCTGGGGTGGCCGTGAGTGTGCCATGGCCCTCTAGCCTGGGCGATGGAGTGAGACTCCAACTCACAAAAAAAAAAAAAAAAAAAAAAAAGAAAGAAAAAAACAAGCAGCGTCTGAGAACTCTGGGCGTTCCATGCTCGCATTTATAAATGGCAATGCTTTTGTTGGACTGATGATGTCAAGTCTCGGAGGCAGATAATAAGAAATGCAGTCCTGGGGAGATTAACAGGACAGCCCGAGAACACATGGTGACAGTGGTCCAGGTCGACGGTGGGGTCCACGCTCCTCAAGTTAGATGTCTCACCTTCAGCCTTAACTTGGTCCTCACCTTCTCTCAACACACATATATTGATAACCTGTTGTTTTTTTATCGGGGCGGCAAACTAATAGGTCTATGATAAGTGTCACACCAGAGATTCAGGGAGTTCAGGGGTGGATCAAGAACTGGGAGGAGGAAGAGGCTGGTAGGGCGATCCAGCCAGGCTATCATGTAGCCCCTCCAGGGCACTTGATCACATGTCCTAAGACTTCAGGAAGGAGACAGCACTTGTGCTAGTCCTAAGATGTGGGGAGAATTCTGATAGGGAGAGAGAAAGGGGAGAACATTTCAGGTAGTAACAGCATAAGAAAAACTATGGAGGGGTTGCTAGCTAGCTGTGATTTAGGGAGAGTGAGTATACCTGTTTGGCTGGAGGGGAGTAGGCAGGTGAGTTTTGTTGGATAACTGCACTGGGTTGGACTGACACAAGTCTTGAAAGAAAGAAGAGGGAGTGGGACCCAGTGGACATTTTTGCTGTTTTTGTTGAGTCGGAGTGAGTCACTCTGTCGCCTAGGCTAGAATGTAGTGGCACAATCACGGCCATCGCAGCCTCAATCTGCTGGGCTTGGGTGATCCTTCAGCCTTAGCCTTCCAAGTAGCAGGAAGCGTGCACGCCCAGTTACTTTTTTGATTTATTGTAGAGACAAGGTCTTGCCAAGTTGCCCAGACTGGTCTCGAACCCCTGGGCTCAGGCAATCCTCTCACCTCGGCCTCCCCAAGTGCTGGGATGACAGGCGTGAGCCACTGCACCCGGCCCCAGTGGACATGATTGAATAGACAAGTGATATAATGCAGGGTGACTAGAAGCACCAATCAGTTTTCTGGGTTCTGAGCTCAGGTGTGAGTTGCCAAGGCTGTGAACCGATGACATGGGGAAGGGCGAGGAGGTGGGCAGAGGGGCCCCAGGCTGGGCAGGAGCCTGGAGAAGCCTCGACTGAGGGAGGCCTTTGTGGGGTCCCTCTCCTTGAGTGTGGGCTTGACCTAGTTATTTGCTTCTGCAATAGAACATGGCGGGAGTGATGGGATGTCGTTCTGAGATGAGGCTTCTGCCTTGTCCGTCCTCTTTGCTCTCTCCCTCCCTCACTGCCCACGGAAGACAGCCGCCACGGGTGGGCTGTCCTGTAGGGCAGCTCGTGTGGGAAGGGACTAGGGGCTGCCCTCAGCCAACAGCCTGCAAGGAGCTCAGCAAGCTTTGAAGAACAGGCTTCTGCCCATGACCCTGGGAGTGAACTTGGAGGTTGACACTCCCCACTTGAGGAAGGGGAGCCCCGACACGGCTGTCGTGTGCTGGCTGACACCCGGGTGACAGCCGCGTGGTTACAGCCTTGTACTGCATGACAAATCACCCCAAGAAGTAGGGACTCAGCACCCACATCTCGTTTCACACGTTTCTGTAGGTGAGGAAGCTAGGGCAGCTTAGCTGGCTCTTCTAACCCAGGTCCTCTCACGGGCAGCTTTGCTGGGAAGGATCCACCTCCCAGCTTACCCGTGTGGTTGTGGTTGGATTTGGTTTTTTGTGGGTCGTTGGCCTGAGGCCCCAGTTCCTTGCAAGCCATTGGTTGGAGGCCTCCCTCCGGGCTCGGTGAGGGTAATTTCTCCATAGAGTCTCTCACAATATGGCAGATCGATATGTCAGAATGAGCAAGGGAGAAGGTGAAAGAGAAAAAGAGAGAGAGAGAGAGAAGAGAAGGGGAGAGAGAGAACTAGTATGAGATAAAGCAGTAGCAAGAGAGCTCAAGAATTAGCAAGAGATAGAACTGTCAAGATGGAATCACATCTTTTGTGATCACGGAAGCGACAACCCACCACTTTGCTGTATTCTGTTCCTTAACGTGTTAGAGACCAGGCACGTTAGCCCATGCCTGTAATCCCAGCACTCTGGGAGGCCAACACAGAGAATCGCTTGAGCCCGGGAGTTCAAGACCAGCCTGAGCGACATTGCGAGATCTCCTCTCTACAAAAAATCAAAAAATTAGCTGGGTGTGGTGGTACATGCCTATAATCTTAGCTACTCAGGAGGCTGAGGCAGGGGATCACCTGAGCCCAGGAGGTTGAGGCTGCAGTGAGATGTGATGGTGCCATTGCCCTCCAGCCAGGGAGACAGAGCAAGACCCTGTCTCTAAGAAAACAAAAAAGAATGTGTTAGAATTCGTTAGTCACCGGTCCAGCCCACACTCAAGGGAGGAGATTTTTTTTTTTTTTTTTTTGAGTTGGAGTCTCACTCTGTCACCCAAGCTGGAGTGCTGTGGCACACTCACGGCCACTGCAGCCCTAACCTGCTGGGCTCAGGCGATCTTTCTGCCTCAGCCTTCCAAGTAGCTGGAACTACAGGCATGCACCAACCGTGCCTGGCTAATTTTTGATTGATTGTAGAGACGTTGCCCAGGCTGGTCTTGAACCCATGGGTTCAGGCAATCCTCTCGCCTCGGCCTCTCAAAGTGCTGGGATTATAGGCATGAGCCACCACGCCTGGCCTCAAGGGAGGAGATTACCCATGGCGTCAATACCTGGAGGTGAAGGTTTTTGGGTACTATGCCAGAAATTGCCTACTGAAGCTTCAGATGTTTATTGAAATTTTGGTTGTCTTCCCAAAGGGCTTTAGCTAGTTAGAGGGGGCTAGTGCTTTGTCTATAGTAAGCACTTAATAAATATGTGTTGAACAAATTAGATGACATTTGCCTACTGTTAGAGGTCCCTACACTGTGATTTTAGACTTAGATGTTAAGACATTGAGGGTCTCTTTAATGGTCAGCAGTGGAGTGGGGAGGATAGCCAGGCCCATTGACCAAATTCTGACCATAAGTACAAAAACCTTGTCCACTCCTTCAGGTGTAAAGATTCAGGGCCACCTGCCCAGCTGTGCCCTGTAGGAAAGTGCCTGGCTGGGGGGACAAGCGGGTGTCTGAATCCTTCCATATGCCACTCGCCAGGCTGTGTGCCCTACAGGGGGCTGTGTCAGTCCAGGGGAAGGGGCATGTCTTTGAAATCTGTCTCCCCAGAGGGGACCCTACTGGGTAAGCAGCACACCCCATCTGCGGTCCTCCAGGGCAATGTCACCTTCACCCCTGCCCCCTGGCTCTCACCTGCTCTACCTGAAGATACCCTTGTCCAGGGGCTTGAGGCCGCCAGGGGCCAACGTTCCACCACACATGCGACTTCCTCTCCAGCTACCGGGAGGGTGGAGCTCTGTCCTGGGAGGCCCAGGGCAGCCCGGGAAGAAGGTGCCCCAGACCCGCAGATAGATTCCAGCATCCACATCAAACCGCCAAGGAAATTCTCCTCACGCGGCAATCCCACCCTCTCCCTGAGCCCCGGGTCTGACCTGACAATGGCAAACACACAGCAAGCTGTGATCTCTGTTTAATTCCAAATGAAAACCCACCCCCACTAGAGGCGAGAAGGAGAGAAGGCAGCTCAGCCACATTGTGTGCTTGACTGAGGACCCAGGAAGGCTTGCTTCTGTTAACCTAGTCTGGCTCCCTCCCGAACGTGCCACTCACACCCCTGGAATGGCTGTGGATGGAGGATAAGGATGTTGACAACAGGGTTTAAGCCGCATAAATGACTACAAATTGCCGTTCCATCCAGCGCCTGCCAGCGAGCAGGGAGGAAGAAGATGAACCCAGAGCATAAGCGGGGAGGGGCCAGGAGGAGGCCTGTGGAATCTGCACACTCCGGGTGTAAAGACGTGCTTGCAGGGGACCCCAGGCCACCATGATTGTTACCCAGTGACGGGAAGCGATTTTGACAGGACACGTGGTGCACTTCCAATAGAGGACTCAAACCCCAAACGATTAGTACTATGTCCCCGAGAAGTTCTGGCTTAAAGAACTAGCTATGGTGATGACCGAGGGCCAGTTCTTATGTGTCTTCCAAATATTTGTTTTGTCAATTCTCATTCAGTCCTGCGGTGGGGGGGGCGATGATGGAGGGAAGAGGATAAACACGCAAGAGGGTTGTAAGGAAAAGAAGAAATTCCCCTGCAGGTTGCCATAGGGTGCTCCCCGTTCTCCAACTTCTTCTGGGCGCCATTCTCCATGGGGTCTCCCACCTTCTTCTACCAAGAACTCTCCCAGTGTTTGCCACAGGGTGCGGCAGGGGTAAATGTGACCAGACCAGCTGCCCCAGTTGGGTGTCCCCGTGGGGTTGTCGTTCTACCCCAGTCTTGACTTCCTGTCCTTCCCAAGACCAGCCCAGCCACATGTGTGCCACCATGGTCGGGTGTCAGTCTACCCGGTCATGGCTTCCAGTCCTTCCCAGCCTGCGTCTCCCGTTTCATACCATCTTCCCACTCATAACAATGAACTCTTTGAAACTCTGCAGTCTTCCTCCTTCTCAAAGTCTTCTTTGAATCTCATCAGTTCCAGGAAAGCATTTTGTTGAATTTCCGCAGAAGAATTTTAGGTGAGAAAACAATACAGAATTCTTCATGGGATGGAGTGTTTATAGAATCAGAGGATGCAGACACAGATGGAGGTGAGGACATTCCAGGCTCTGGTGCTTCCCTGCTGGTTTGTGTGTCTGGCACCCTCCCTGTTCCTGCTGACACCTTCTTTTCTGGACACAAGGTTCTGTGGAGAAGTCGTCGTGTTCTTTCATGATCACACCCCTGGTCACAAACGACCAGTATGGGGGTGAGCATGTGATGTAACTGGGCATGTCAGTTAGCTTTTTTTTCTTTTTTTTTTGAGTTGGAGTCTCACGCCGTCTCCCAGACTGGAGTGCAGTGGCCGCTCCCGGCCACCGCAACCTCAACCTGCTGGGCTCCGGTGGTCCTTCCGCCTCAGCCATCCAAGTAGCCGGAACTACAGGCACGCACTACCACACCCGGCTAATTTTTGATTTATTGTAGATATGAGGTCTCACCAAGTTGCCCGGGCGGGTCTCGAACCTGTGAGCTCAGGCAATCCACTCACCTCAGCCTCCCAAAGGCACGGGATTACAGGCTGAGCCACCAAGCCCAGCTCAGTTAGCTTTTGCAGTCTAACAAACGACACCATAACCTGTTGGCTTAAAGCGATCATCAGCTTCTCTCACTCACATCAGCTTCTCACAGGTTTGAGGACCTGTGGGGCAGGGGGTGGACTCTACTCTCTGCTGCAGATTTGCAGGGGACCGAGCTGGTGCTGTCCCATGCAGGTTTATTCTGGGGTCTGGGCTGAAGGAGCAGTGCCTTCCTGCGCGAAGCATCTCTCCAAGCTATGACAGAAGCATGAATGGGCACACAGAGGCACGAGATAATTCTTACGGTTTCTGTTTGGAGGCCATGTGCTCCCAGTGTCACCTGCATTTCCTTGGCCAGTGCAAATCCCATGGCCAACATCCCCCAGGAATGGGGGATGGTATACTTGACCTCTATGAGACCTCGGCAAGAACAACTGAGGCCGACAGAGTCAATCTTCCTTTCTGGATCATTCCCTGGTATTTTTCATGTTGTGTCTGAGGACAAGAGCTGACCCTACGGAATGTCTTGTGTTTGACTGTGAAGCACAAGAGCTCTTATTGCCGGGTCACCCTTTTCACAGTGACAGAGAGCAAAGGTGACCCATGGAAAGAAACAGACAGGGAAGAGAAAAAGGGATTCCAGGTGTCCTTGGCTCTCTCTGAGGCTCGGCTAGTCCCACGCCCCTGCCCATCTGGGTTCACTTAATGGACCCTTCTATGGGCCATGTGTCTATCATCCATCCACAACCAACTTTTTTTCATTGCCTATATTTGTTTGATTAAATTCTATTATGGACAAAACATGTCTAGACGAATACACACACTCAGGGTCTCCATAGCAATTAGACATGAAAAGTGCTGTTTTTGGCCGACATAGCGATTTTTACACCGAGTGTGCACAACTCCAGTCCATGCTTTTACAGTCCACCATCCTCTTCCCTTCCCACCGTGTCTCGTATCATAAGGTCCTTTGACCGTGAAAGCACGTGCCTGCAACCAGAAGGATGGGGAATGTCCCCTTGGCAGAACTTTTGGGTTTTGTTTTTGTAAAATTAACCTACCAACATCTGGTTCTATGGAAGTGGTCGCAGTTCTTAGTGAGTTCTCAAGATGATAGAAATATTTGCTTGGGTTTTGCTCTTCATATGCTTTATCATGGAAAACTCATAAACGTACATGTTGCCAAAAAGTGATGTCATGAATAAGGCGTAACTGTGACTTCAAAAATGGAACTATGCACGGAGTCACAAAGAAAACAAGTGCTAAAAATCACATGATGTTACAAGATTTTGTGAGGACTGCATTACTAGCTGTCCTGGGCTGCATGTGGCCTGTGGGCCATGGGTTGGATATGCCTGTTGTGATGTCTGTTGAGTGGATTCTAACAGGAGCCTGGATCATTTGTGTCTTGGGTGCAAAGAGGCTTGGGATTTGAATTCCACACTATAAAACTGATAACATGGGGACTCTCCCAATTATGCAAAGGTTATTAAAAGATGAGAGATGTCTGTAAACATGCTAGATACCCATTACTGCTGGTTTTGCTTCCTCTGGACACCAAAATCTTGGCTCAGGGACACAATCAATAATAATTCAGTTGGGCACAGTGGCTCACACCTGTAATCCCAGTACTTTGGGAGGCCAAGGCAGGAGGATTGTTTGAGTCTAGGGGTTTGAGATCAACCTGGGCAACATGGTGAGACCTCTGTCTCTACAAAAAATAAAAAGTAAAAAAATTACCCTGGCATGGTGGCACATGTCTGTGGTCCCAGCTACTCTAGAGGTCGAGGAAAGGGTGTCAATTGAGTCCAGGAGCTCAAGGCTATAGTGAACTATGATTGTGTCACTGCACTCCAGCCCAGGCAACAGAGTGAGACCCTGTTTCCTTAAAAAAAAAAATTCTTGGAAGCTTTCTTAACTTTGAAAACATTGGTAATTCTGTTTTCTCTATGTGGCTCTTTGAGTTGTGGCTGCCATGTATCCTTAGTGGGAAGGTGAATCTTCTCTTTTTCTTTCTCTCTTTTTTTTTCTCTCGCTCTATCAATTACTTTCTAAATAAACTTTGATTGAAAACTTCAAAAAAAGAAAACATTGAAGACAGCAAAAAAATTTGTTGAGAATTTTGGACTGAGAAGTATAGAACTAGAGATGGCTTTCTCATCGTGTTTTATCCAATGAACAAGAACTCATGTACTGAGGGTTCAGACTCCATTTCCCAGTTCCCTTCACTAAGAGAAGTCAATGTGACCAGAAGGAGAGTCTTTGGACTGGTCCAGCCTAGACTGTCCTCTGTGGGCTCCTGCCGCCCTCTGATCTTCTTGGACCATCTCATTCCCTATTTCTCAGCCATGTTCTTCCTCAGTGTGGCTGGTTGGAAGAATTAGAGGGTAACGGTGCAAAGCCCCACTCAGACATTGGCAAAGGAATGCTCAGAGATCATGATACTCAGAAAAAGAAAGAAAAATTAATTTGCCAAGTGTGCGAGGGAATCAGCGTTCAGAAGGACTGGCCAGCTGGTCAATTAAAAGCATAACTATTATTTAAAGAAAAAATTGCAAAATTATCAGTTGCTAAGCATTCATTAATTTATTCATGGCCAAAACAGCAATTTGCTCACATGATTATTATATCCACTAAGGTCATGGTCCATTTCTAGACGCCAGCCTAGTCAAGTTGGGGATTCAATTATTTATATTAGAAAGTCACAGGTTTCCAGGAACCACTAAAGATTTTAGTATTTTGGGGACCAGAAACATACAGAGTGATCATAGTGGTTCTGAAATATATCTACACATTCTTTGAAAACATCTCCTTAAAAGGTGGAGCCTAATTTCTCTTCACTTGATTGTGGTCCCAACTTAATGAACTTCTTTGGGAGGACAGAACGTGGCAGAAGAGAAAATGTGTGACCTTGGATTTGAGGTCATTAAAAACATTACGGCTTCCACCTTGCTTGGTTTGGGGAAAACCAGCTGTCAAGTCATGGGCACTCAAGCAGCCCTGTGGGAAGACCATGTGGTGAAAAACGGAGACCTTCTGCCAACAGCCAGCGCCAACCATCAGGCATGTGAGGGAGCCCCCTTGAAAGCAGGTCCTTCGCCTCCAGTCAAGCCTTCAGATGACTGCAGCCCAGACAACATTTTAACTGCGACCTCAGGTGATACCCTGATCTGGAACCACTCACTGAATCGACTCCTGGATTTCTGACTTGAAGACACTGTGTGAGATGAGAAATGTTTATTAAGTTCTACATGTCGGGGTAATTTATTATATAGCAACAGGTAATGAATACTATAAGCCTATTGTTTTTGGTTTAGTGCAGGGTATAAAGTGTTGTGGCAGTCATTGTTATTTTTGATTAGATAATGTGTGAGTGGGGACCCCCCAAAACCCAAAACTTATTTTTAAAATATTGTCTTTATTCCTACATATTTAAACTTTAGTCACCTTTAAAGTACTCTCTGTTTGATGCAATACACCTATCGAGATGCTTTTCCCACACCTCAAAACAGTTTTTGAACTTGTCAACGTTGATGCCTTTTAGTGTTTTTTGTTTCACCTCTTCCATATCGGCAAAATGTTTTCCTTTGAAGAGTTTTTTTTTCTTCTGGGGAAACAAAAGAAATCACTTGGGGCGAGATCAGGTAAATAGGGAGAATGGGCATGGAGTCATACCTTTTTTGGTCAAAAAACTGCTGAACACTCAGCATGGTGTGAGCAGATGTGCTCGTAAATCACCCATCATGAAATGGGCAAACACATTGAAAGAATCTATACAAAAATTCACTGAAGCCAAACGCAGCCTCTCATAATAACGCTACCTGGTACACTGATGCCCAAGGGTTCTTAGAACAGTCACCTTGCTGGGAAGCCTGTACTACAAGGGATCCGCCCTCAAAAAAAAATTCCAGTTTCTTGGGGATCTCCTTTGTAAAATGCTTAGACATATTGGAAACAGGGAAGAAAGTCAGTATTGGCCTAAAATGAGCAGCCCAACCCACACTCATAAGGCTCTCTATGGGTCTATAAGCAGCAATTAGGTGCTAATAACAGACTGATTCTTTGTGTAGCTGGTGCAGACATATCACAGCAAGGTAGGGCACCTGCCATGGAAGGAGTCAAATCATTACACTCCAAGATCTTTGAGGGCAGAGACTATGCTCCAGTATTGAGCACAGTACCTGGCACATAATGGGAGCTCAATGTATGTTTACTGAATAAGTGAATTCCTTGGTGCCACATGCCGACATACCAAAATACTCTCAAAACCCCACCTGGGACCTAAAGAGATACATACGCACTATCTCTACAAATTGTGTTTCTGTTGGTTGTATTCTTTCTGGAATAGCATTCCTAGAGTAGGAACAGACCTTTCCTGACTGGTATAAACTTAGTACAAATCCTTTCCATTTGGAAAGCATAAGGACACCTCTGTAACACCATCAAACCTTCCCCAGGGAGTGACAGGTTGGGACATTCCATTCAATCACCCCCTTCCCTATGTCAGTTGGATTATAGACGAGGGCGCGTGAGCTGGTAGAACATTAGGACCTAAGCATCCGAAAACCACTACTGTCATGTCTTCCAAATGTTATGATAATGGCATCAGATTTCTTAGTAACTGAAATTGAAGATAAATGTAATTAATTACATCGTTTGCACTGTTTAGATTGAATTCCATTCACATTATATCACTGAATGCATGAAAGGAACGAAGGTTTGAATGAAATCTCTGCCTTTGCTTGACTTATACCTGAAACTTATGCCTAGTAGCTGTACACTGAGCATGGATTTTCTGACCCACTTCTTCCCAGTCAGGAATCCCTGTGGTCTGAAAATGTTGGATCTCAGACCTAAAAAATGCCTAGTAGAGTTCTTGACACAGAGTAGGTGCTATGAGGATTTGATAGCTCATGGAAGAACGAGTTGAATGAATACATGAAAACAATGCAGATAGGTGTTTCCTAGCAGCTGATTTTCTTTTGATGAACCTTCCAGGCAGCAGACACTGACCTGTCAGTTTGATAAGACTCTGTGCTCAAGGGGAGTGAAGACTGATGCTTACTGACTCCATTGGGAACAATTTAATCGCCAGACACCACAGGCCCAGCGTCTGTTGACTATGAGCATTTTAAAGATCTAAACAAATGTTTGAGGACCGAAAAAACTCATTTATTTGACCACTTCTTTACTGGTGGACATTAATTTTGTCTTTGAGTCTCTTGTTGTCAGAAGTGACACTGAAGGGAACAACTTTGTACATAGTCACTTTGGGTGCTGATATGTCTATAGGATAAACTCTAGATGAGAAATGCTGGGTCCATGGCTCCATATATTTTTAGTTTTGATAACTATTCCCAAATCGCTTCCCATAAACTTATTAACTTACACTCCTTCCTGCTCTATATGAGATTGCCCACTTCCCCTCAGCCTTACCAACAGAGGGATTTATCAAACTTTAGAATTTTTGCTATCCGGATAAATGGGTCCTTTATATCTCAGTCGTTTATGGCCTTGTCGTGTGGAAAATGCTGTTTATCTATCTGTCTACTGAAGGTTTTGCTTTATTGTTACAAAATGAATCTGGGGAAGGTGACTAAAAAAATATATATATGTATTGACCAGGCGTGGTGGCTCAAGTCTGTCATCCTAGTACTTTGGGAGACCGATGCGAGAGGATTGTTTGAGCTCGCAGGTTCGAGACCAGCCTGGGTAACTCTGTGAGACCTCATCTGTACAACAAATCAAAAAAATAAGCCAGGTGTGGTAGTACGTGCCTGTAGTTCCAGCTGCCTGGAAGGCTGAGGCAGAAGGAGCGCCTGAGTCCAGTAGGTTGAGGCTGTGGTGGCTGTGAGCGTGCCACTGCACTCCAGCCTGGGCGATGGAGTGAGACTCCAACTCAAAAAAAAATTATTTTTCTTATTAACAAATTAATTTGTGTATATGCCTCATTGTCCAAAAAGAATCTGAGTATACCCATGAAGATATTTTATAATAACACAGGATAAAAATAAAAAGAAAGGGAAAAATTGGGGTAAAGAGAAAAAGTGGGTGTGGAATTCTGATAAAGGTTTGTTTGCCATGAAAACATTTATATCACTAGGCTCTATATAGTTGCTGAAGAAGTGTTATAAATGTGACTGTGAGTTCCCTGGCAGCCAGTGTAAAGGTAGAAGGAACCATGGTTAGTTATAATAGTCACACTGGATATAATATTAATAACAAATAAGTTGTTCAGAAGTACAGCTTTTTCTTCACTTGAGTGTCCTTCTCAATTTCTATGTGGCCAGTTCCTACCAACTGGGGACTCAACTCTCCGTGAAGCCTTCCTTGACTAATCTACGTACTTGGTGTTTCTTTGCCCCCACAGATCTTTGTATATATCTAAGTTCTAACATTCTCCAGTTATGTTCCATTGGAAGCACATCGATTGGGTCAACAAACGGGCATTGGCGTCACATGCCTGAGTTCACATTCCAATGATGTCTTCATGGACTGCTGACAGTTATTTTACACAATCTATGGGCATGCAACATGAGCAAGAAATAAATGTCTATGCAGCTTTTCTTTTTTTTGAGTTCGAGTCTCACTCTGTTGCCCAGACTGGAGTGCAGTGGCCGCTCCCGGCCACCGCAGCCTCGACCTGCTGGGCTCCAGCGATCCTTCCGCCTCAGCCTTCTGAGTAGCCGGAATTACAGGTGCACGCTACCATGTCCGGCTGATTTTTTTGATTTTGTTGTAGAGATGAGGTCTTGCCTGCCCAGGCGGTCTCGAACCCACGGGCTCAGGCAATTCACTCACCTCAGTCTCCCAAAGGCGCGGGATTACAGGCTGAGCCACCGAGCCCGGCTTATGCAGCTTTTCTAAGCTCCTGTTCCCTCAACTGTAAAATAGGTACACTGGTAGTATCTACCTAAAAAAGGCTAACATGAGGATTGGATGAGATTCTGTGGGCAAAGCACTTAATACATGGTGGATTAACGTGGTGACTGTCATTAGTAGTAGCTACAATGGTCTTTATCACCTCCTCCTAACCATCTGCTTACTGAATTCTTGCAGGTGAATACAGTGTTTAATAACTATGTGGCACTCTTTGAATTACCAGTACTGGATTCATCTGGAAGAAATAACTAGAATCCGGATATGGAGAAATGCACAACAGTTTACAGGGCCTGCAGTTCCCTTCACGGCCCATTCCTTGACATTGGCATTTCCACAACTGTGGGCAGATGGCACCGTGCTCTGTTTCTGGGGAGGTGAATCAGAAGATCCTCAATGTCAGCTTGCTTTCAGATGCAGACTTGGAAAGAAGACCTTAGCATCAGTGAACATGATTCTACAGATACTGTCAAGCCCAGGTAGATTGGCTTGTGTTGCACACAGAGTCATTAGTACCGATGGTGTCTCAGAATAATCACCTATGATCCCACGGTAGCTAAGGAATACCCAAGATTATCAGTCAACTTTCAAGTTTCTTTTTAGTGATATTAACTGACATTCCACACCTCTAAAGTAAAAGAGGCTCCTAAAATTCCTTCTCTGACAGATGTTCTGGAACCTTCGTGTATCAGTTGAGATGAGCTAGGTTATGCTGCCCATAACAAACAATACCCAAATCTCATGGCTTACCATAACAGTCATTTATTTCTTGCTCATGTTACAGGCCCATGAGCTTTCAGGTGGCCCCTCCCTCCATATCTACTCAGGGATCCAGGCTGACCAGTCCTTCCATGCTTACTCTGGCTCGAGGAAGAGACAAGGTGACTGGCACACTGGCTCTTAATCCTTGTCATTGCCGTGCACATTTCATCAGCCAAAGAAAGTCAAATGGCTGACATCAAAAAGGGAATTGAATCGTGCCTACAAGAGAAAGAGGCAGGATATTTGCGAGGAGCTGTACATGTGGAAATACCAATATTTGGCCATCATATGAGGGGGGACTCCAGAAAAAATTTGAATTATTTTTCGGAGGGTGGGCCCCTTCTAGTACAGGCTTCCCCTGCTAGGTAAGCATTCTAGGAATCCATCAGCATCCGTGTACCAGCTGGGGTTGCTGTGAGAGGCTGTGTTGGACTTCAGTGAATTTTTGGGGGGAGATTCTTTCAACGCATTTGCCCATTTCATGATAGGCGATTTATGAGTGCACCTGCCCACACCATGTTAAGCATCCAGCGGTTTAAGACTGCATGACCCTCACGCCCCACCTTCCTGTTCGCTGGATCTTGTCCCAAGTGACTGTGGTTTTTTGTTTCCCAGATGAAAAAAGTCCTTGAAAGGAAACTTTTTGCCGATGTGGAAGAGGTGAAACAAAAAACAGCAGATGCCCCGAAAGGCATCCACAACCGACGCGTTTAAAAACTGCTTGGAGCAGTGGAAAAAGTGTCTCTGTGGGTATATTGTTTCCAACGGCGAGTACTTTGAAGGTGACTGAAGTTTAAACATCCAAGAATAAATGCACCATTTTTTAAATAAGTAAGTTCCGGGGTTTGCGGCCCCTTTGTGGATCCCTCACCAAGTGTCAGGCATTCTTCTAAGTGCACCGTCTCGTTCCGTCCACAGCAGCATTATGAGGGAGGATGATGTACTCTCCTTGCCCGTGGAAATCCATTTCCCCCTTCCCCAACACAGCAGAGCTGGGCACTTGGCGTCCAGCAGGCCACTACATTTCCCAGCTTCCCTTGAAGTCCTTGAAGGGGTGAGGGTCCACATGTGTCAACGTTCAGAGCAACGACAACGCACTGAAAAAAGCTCCCTCCACCCTGGGCCAGCGTTCTAGCTCCAGTTCTGTGAGCTGGAGCTTCCCGAGGGGAAGGTAGAGCCCCGGGCCTGTGAATGAATGAGTGGAGCAGAAACTCCCTGCTCACTGGGCCCACGGAGGCTGCGGCCCAAGGGAAACCAGCTGGTGTCATCTTTAAGCCACTGTGTTTCGGTGACACTTCCTTTCCCCCAATTAATTTCAGGGGGGTATAGTCTTATCCTGTTTTACAAGTGGGAAACCAAGGCACAGGCGGTTCAGTTACTTGTCCGGTGGTGTCATACAGTTCATTCACAAGAAGTAAAGTACCCAGTTTGGCATCTAGGCAATTTGGTTCCAGAGGCCACACTTTGAATTACCACACCATCTTTAGTGACCTCTCAACCGCACGTGGCTCTCTTGGACAATAGCCATGATGCAAGCATTTTAAATTTTCAGGTTTTTTTTGA
Source organism: Carlito syrichta (assembly GCF_000164805.1). NCBI lineage: Eukaryota > Metazoa > Chordata > Mammalia > Primates > Tarsiidae > Carlito > Carlito syrichta. The sequence continues at coordinate 72,299 of NW_007058323.1, forward strand.
GTTGGAGTCTCACTCTGTCACCCAGCTGGAGTGCAGTGCCACACGGGCACTGTAACCTTGACCTGCTGGGCTCAAGCGATCCTTCCACCTCAGCCTTCCAAGTAGCTGGAAACACAGGCGTGCGCCACTATACCCGGCTACGCTTTTGGTTTGTTGTAGAGACGAGGTCTCGCCAAATTGCTCAGGCTAGTCTCAAACCCTTGGCCTCAGGCGATCCTCTTGCCTTGGCCTCCTGAAGTGCTGGGATTAAAGGCATGAGCCACCACGCCCAGCTAAGTTCTCAGGTATTTATCACGTTTCCATTCTGTGAATTCCCCATGGGTGGGAAACAGATTAGACATGATGTGACTTTGCTGAGTGACTGAGCTGCTTTTAATACATCATGTGATCCCTCCTCCTTGGGAGGAGGTTTATAATTAACCCTTAGACCTGGAATAGTCTTGAGTCTTTCTTTTCCTTTTTTCCTTTTATGTCACTTCCAGGTCTTTGATGGTCACTTTTCCCCTTGGTTCTGCCCCATCCACAAGTGTCCTGAGATGTTTCCCAGAACGAACTGTCAGGTGATAGGTACCCTTTGGGTCTCACTCCGGAACATCGGCGTTTAGAGCGCTGGTCTAAGACTGACCTTCCAATCTGGAAGTGACAGGAGGTTTCAAACACTGTTTGTAGTTGACCAGTACACCTAACTGCCCCAGGAAGAGCATTAGAAGGACTTTTATGTCATTAGGGCTGCCAAAAGTTGGCATAAGAACATAGGCTTCATTGTCTTGTTAAATCTGCCCAAACTCAGTCAACAAAGACGTGGACGATGGAATGAACAGACATTTTATACAAAAGGAACGCTGCCAAACACACCGGCACAGCAAAACCACGGCCATTACCTCTTTGAAACTTCTTCCATGACCACAATATGCCTTTTTATTAGCTTTATGCACACTGGGTGATTTTCGGAATATTCTACAATCAACATTTTCTCCTTCAGCACTCAGAGAAAATAGAGATATTCAAATGATGGCTCCATAAATATCTGTGGAGAAAAATCACAATGCCCAAGATGTTTCTTGAGGAAAAAGCCTCGTCACATTTCTGTAGGAACAGAAATACTGTGATGTTTCTGGCAGGTAACAGTTTACATGCAAATGTGATTGCTAAGATGTCCCCAGGTCAGCGCCTTATACCCAAGCTGTTAGAGACAGCCCATTCGGATCTGTCTTCCAGAAGAAATCATAACCACAGCACCTCTCCTCAAATTTACTTCACAGTTTTCAAAGTGCTTTTACTGGTGGTGGTGTGGGAAGCATGGGAGATGTCTGGTGGGAGGTGGGTTATTTTTAATCTTCTCTGAGAGTTAGACTGTGAGACCGCCCCCCACCCCGTACAGTCAGTGCACTGCTCTGTGCTAGTTATTAGGTGATTATCTCTCAGCTCCAAATCTGTCCTCTGCTTTGTGGTGCTGGGATAGGGCCTCTGCAAACTTCAGTCCTGCTTTACTGGCTGATCTTGGCCATCTCTGCTAGGAGGGGCACCTCAGGGTGGCTGCCAGGGTGGAGGAGGAAAAGGGACTTACTTTCTCCTGTGCCAGCTCCTCGGCCCGCCCTGTGCATATCACCCCAGCGATGCAACATACATTCTTTCCTGCTGCAGCAGCTAAACCCAGCTTACAGTTCTCTAGCACTTGTAGAACCTTCATGGCTCCCTCTTCATGACACCAGTTATCTGAACAGAAAATGTAACATAAAGATGTGTTAACTAGGCAAATAAAAAGAGAATCCTGGCTGGGTGAGGTGACTCAAGCCTGTCATCCCAGCACTTTGGGAGGCTGAGGCGAGAAGGTTGCCTGAACCCACGGGTTTGAGACCCGCCCGGGCAACTTGGTGAGATCTCATCTCTACAATAAATCAAAAAATTAGTTGGGCATGGTAGCATGCACTTGTAGTTCCTGCTAGGCTCTGGAAGGATTGCTGGAGCCCAGCAGGTCAACGCTGGGGTGGCCGTGAGCGTACCACTGCACTCCAGCCTGGGCGACAGTATGAGACGCCAAAAAAAAAAAAGAAGAAGAGAATCCTAAGGTGTCAAGGAGATAGCAACTTCAGGAAGCAGTTACTTCCCATAGGGCTGGGGGATTCAAGAGTGTGTCTTGAGTTCTTCCACCCCTTCGCAATATGGCTGACCCTGGACTTTGCAGGCTGACAGATCTCTCAAATAATTTTGTAATTCTTGTTGCTAATGCAAACTTTTCGTTGCCAGCATGATTAAACCCTGTAAGGCCAAAAGAATTATGTCTTAGTCCTTCCGTTGATCTTTACATCATCCCAATGCTATCAAGCCATCTCCCTATCATGGTAAAATGAAACATGCATCCGTGAGGGTCTACTCAGCGCCCTCCTCAGAAGTCTGGTTCTGGCCCCCAGGACGCTCCGCTGAACTCAGGGTACCAGCACCAACTGAGCAATGCCCCCTCCTCACAGGTCCTAGTGTCAACTTCAGGGAGCTGGTTTTCTAAGCATGTGTTTCTGAGTTAGGATCTCACTCTGTTACCCAGTCTGGAGTGCAGTGGAAGATCACGGCACACCACGGCCTTAAACTCCTGGGCAGTGGTAGCAGGCGATCCTTCCGTCTCAGCCTCCCCGGCAGGTGGGACTATAGTCGCTTGTTACTACGTCTGGCTAATTTTTTAAATTTTTTTTTGTAGAGACAAGGTCTCACTATGCTGCCCAGGCTGGTCTCGAACTCCTGGGTTCAAACAATTCTCCAATTCTCCTGCCTCAGCCTCCCAAAGTGCTGGGATTATAGGCATGAGCCGCTGAGCTTGGCCTCGGCAAGTTTTAATAACTGCAAACTCTTCTCTTTAATCCCCCAGCCCTATGGGGAGTAACTGCTTCCTGAAGTTGTCATCCCCACCACACCTTAGGATTCTCTTTTTAATTGCCTAGTTAACATATCTTTATGTTGCATTTTCTGTTTAGATAACTGGTGTCATTTTTGTCTTCTGAGTAGAACCTCACGGATGCATGCTTCGTATTACCGTGTTAGGGAGGTGGCTTGGTAGCATTGGGATGATGTAAAGATCAGCGGAAGGACTAAGACATAATTCTTTTGGCCTTACAGGGTTTAATCATGCTGGCAACGAAAAGTTTGCATTAGCACCAAGAATTACAAAATTATTTGAGAGATCTGTCAGGCTGCAATGTCCAGGGTCAGCCATATTGGGAAGGGTTGGAAGAAGTCAAGACAATATAACCTGGCTGTTATCTCTCCCTTAGGAATTTTCCCACAGTTCAAAGTCCACTGCTGAGAGAATGATCAATGATACTGCAAATTTGTGCTATAGCAAACTCTAACCTGTAAGGTGCTGTAGAAATGTAAGGGATAACCATTTTATTTTTATTTATTTATTTATTTGTTTTTGGGGGTTGGAGTCTCACTCTGTCACCCAGACTGGAGTGTAGTGACCACTCCCGGCCACCACAGCCTCCACCTGCTGGGCTCTGGCGATCCTTCCGCCTCAGCCTTCCAAGGAACCGGAACTACAGGCGCGCGCTACCATGCCCGGCTAGTTTTTGACTTATTGTAGAGATGAGGTCTTGCCAAGTTGCCCAGGCGGGTCTCGAACCCACAGGCTCAGGCAATCAGCCTCCCAAAGCACGGGATTACAGGCTGAGCCACCGAGCCTGGCTGGGATAACCATTTTAAATACTTAGAGAATTTTAGGCATCACCAAGAAAATGTTTAATTGGGAGAAAATATTTCCCTGATTCCCTGAAAATTATCCAGTGGTTGATGACCTTCCATATTCATGTGCAAGATTAGCCCTGGTTTTTATAGATTATTGAAGTCTGCGAGTTTTTCATAGATTCTTATTTTTATTTAATTGACATTTTTTTAAAGGCACCAAATTATTCAGTAAGTACATTAATAATTATTAAGAATTGACCAGGCTCGGTGGATCAGTTTGTAATCCCAGCACTTTGGGAGGCCAAGGTGAGTGGATTGCCTGAGCCCGTGGGTTCAAGACCAGCCCAGGCAACTTGGCGAGACGTTGTCTCTACACTAAGTCAAAAAAAATAGCTGGGTGTGGTAGTGTGTGCCTGTAGTTCCAGCTACTTGGAAGGCTGAGGCAGAAGGATTGCCGGAGCCCAGCAGGTCGAGGCTGCAGTGGCTGGGAGAGCGCCATTACATTCCAGTCTTGGGTGATGGAGTGAGACTCCAACTAAAAAAAAAAAAAAAAAAAAGAATCATCAGCACAGAAGCATAATAGAGTGAGGAAGTGAGATGGTCTTTTTTTTCCAAAAGCCCATGCTTCCAACACTAAGTACCTGTTACGTGTTGTACTGTGCACCGTCTTTTTTGAGGTCTTCAACAAGCATGTGATACATTCATCTCCATTTTTTAAATGCCTGAAATGACACTCAAAGATTTGTCCAAAGCAACCCAGTGCCTATTTTCTTGGCACTGTTTTAGTTTATGACTGCTGCACTAGGGATATTATGTATCTCACCCTCTTTTACTCATAAATATCTTGATTTGGACAATACATTATATGAAGAGTGACCTCCCACAAACCTGGAATTTATTTATGAAAAATTGTGTGTTTATTCTTATTCAGTCACCCTCAAAGTACTCTTTATTGGATGCAATACACCTATTGAGACACTTTTACCACTGCTCAAAACAGTTTTTGAACTCCTAAATTTTGATGCCTTTTAAGGCGTCTGCCATTTTTTGTTTCACCTCTTCCATATCGGCACTTTTCCCTTTGAGGACTTTTTTCATCTGGGGAAACAAAAACAAAATCGCTGGGTGTGGGATTAGATGAATAGGGAGAATAGGGCTCGGGAGTCACGCTGCTTGGGGTCAAAAACTGCTGAACGCTCAGCACGGTGTGGGCAGGTGCACCTGTAAAAAAAAGCAGGGTGGAGGGGGGCTGGATACTGGATAAATTACCAGTGAACATCCTTTGACTGTCCAGCATGCATGCAAACCCTTCTTACCATCCATACTCTCAGAAACACCTGTTTTCTTACTAGAGACAACTCAGATTTAGTGCGTTATCTTCAAGTTTTGCTTCTCTGGGTGATGTGGGGCTCCCTTCATCACGTCTGGGTGAAACATCCTAGAGTCTGGAGATTTTCATTAATAATATGTTATCCACTTATAGCACAACCCATATAAATTTATGCAGAAAGGACACAATGACTTTGACTAACAAAAATGGGCATGAAATGGGCAAACACATTGAACAAATGTACAAAAAAAGAAAAAAATTAACCAAAGCCGAACACAGCCTCTCACAACAAAGCTAGCTGGTACCCTGATGCAGATGTGTTCTTAGAACACTCTCCTAGTAGGGGAAATCTTAGAACCACAAGGGGCCTGCCCTCCAAATGATAATGCCAGAGTTTTTTGGGTTTCCCTTCATATAGTCACCTAACCTGACTAGCAAGTGAAAAAGTTGGGATTTGAGCTCAGCTGACCCCTATGTCATCTCAAGAGTCCACACTGCCTCAGAGCCTCCTAAGCCAGTTAGTGCTGGATTTTACAATATAAGGAGCGCTCATGGCTGGAATGGGAATGGGTATTTCAGGTGTCAGCCTAAACTTCTTAGGAGGCTTCAGAACAATCAAAGCATTCCCAACCTACAAATAAGCTTAGAAGGTACTTTAGTCAACCGAAAACAAAACTCAGACTGGCTTAAGTGGAGAAGGAGACATATTGCCTCATGAGGGCCCAAGTCCAGAGGTTGGATGAGTTTCACTATTGGTTGGTCTAGTTCAGTGATGTCACCAAGCCCTAGTATTTTTTTTCTGGGATTCTTCCTTCCCTCTTTTTCTCTACTATTCAGTTCCAGCTTTATTTCATGACACCTTGAGGTTGCATGGCAGCTGTCAGCTGTCCTCAAGGCAAGATGTTTCCACTTTCAGGTCCAGACAAAAGAGTGCCTGCCTCTTCCCCCCACTAGTGAATAAAATCCTTATTCTTCGCATTGGTTGGGCTAGACGGAACCGTTCGTAATGAATAGATGCTATGTACCGACTGGCGCAAGGTTGGATCGCTGACCCTTCCTAAACCAATTGTCATGTCAAGGTTGAGGTGAGGGTGAGTTGGGATTATTTGTATTGATCAGGACTTGTTCACTTCTTGGCCTGGGGGTGAGGCTCATAGCCCCGAAATCCCATAAACCATAACAGAAGGAGGTAAATATTTTTAGAAAGGGGGAACTGGCTGGGTGCAGTGACTCATGCCTGTAATCCCAACACTTTGAGAGGCAGAGGCGAGAGGATTGCCTGAGCCCAGTGTTCAAGACCAGCCTGGGAAACTTGGTGAGACCTCATCTCTACAATTTCAAAAAATAATTAACTGGGCATGGTGTCATGCACCTGTAGTTCCAACTACTTTGAAGGCTGAGATGAAAGGGTTGCCTGAGCCTAGCAGGTTGAGGCTGTGGTAGTGGTGAGCATGCCAGTGCATTCCAGCCTGAGTGACCGAGGAGACTTCGACTAAAAAAAAGGGGATGAGTGGGTGGGAGGGGACTGGATACTGGATAAATTACCAGTGAATGTCCTTTGGCTGTCCAGCACCCATACAAACCCTTCTTACCATCCATACTCTCAGAAACACCTGTTTCCTTACTAGAGACAACTCAGAGATTTAGTCCACTAGCTCCAAGTTTTGCTTCTGTGGGTAATGTGGGTTCCCCTTCATCATGTCTGCGTGAAGCTTCTTATAGTCTGGGGAACGTCATTAATAATGTTATCCATTTATAACACAATCCACATGCATTCATGAAGAAAGGACACAATGGCTTTGATTAACAAAAATTCCCCCTTGGAAAGGAGAAGAATGGGAAGCCACACACGATGGTCATTAGTCTGTGACAGCATCACTCCTGCTGGACAGAAATGGCGAGCACCACACTCTGGGTTTGGATTCTCTGATGGTCCTGTCGGCTGCCCAAGGTCTTCGCTTTGCGAGGCCGCTCCTTGTCCGGTGTTTTCCTTGGCTCCATCTGAGAGGCAGGAGTTGTGAGGTTAAGATGAAAGGCTTTGGAGTCAGAATGCCTGCGTTCTGATCTTGGTTTTGCTCCTTTTTAATTGTATGACCTTGGGCACATTTCTTAAACTCTCTGCGCGTCAATGTCCTCAGATGTAAAATGAAGACAATCGTACTTGTCTCTTAAAATAGGTAAGCATGCGACAAGGAAATGCATGCATGCAAAATTCTTAGAACACAGCTAACATGTACCGAGTGCTCAAGAAATGTTAGTTATGATTATTAGGTAGGCATTGGGGAGGATATTTCCAGGATTTCTCTGGCAAAAACACTTCTTTCAACATATATATTTTTTATTTTTATAGATTCAGGGAGTACAGACGCAGGTTTGCTGTATGGATATATCATGTAGTGGTAGGGTTTGGGCATCTAGTGTGTGTGTGTCACCAGTAGTTCTATTTTTAGCTCTTTGAGAAAAGGGTACACTTGTAAACTGTTAGTGGGAATGTAAACACTGTACCCAGTAGGTGACTTTTTTGAGTTATGCCTGTACATTTATTATTAAAAATTTTTTTATTTTAAAGATATAAGGTACAATCAGGGCTATGCATACAGATGTTCATTATGCAGGTACCCTTGCTGATGAGGTATGCCCCTCCCTCCCCTGGCAGTTTCCCTCCACTGTGAATCCCACCCCCCTCCCCTGGCAGTTTCCCACTACTGCCAATCCCTTTCTTATCATATTATGATGATTGTTCAAGGTCCGCTTATGAGTGAGAACATAACGGTACTCTGTTCTTTGTTTCTGTGATAGATCACTGAGTGTGATATCCTCTAAGTTCACCCAAGTTGCTGTGAAGTTCATAATTTTGTCCTTCTTTATGCCTGCACAATATTCCACCGTGTATATGCACCACATTTTAAAAATCCAGTCCACTTTCGATGGGCAGCCCGGTTAGTTCCGTGTTTTTGCTACTGTGAACAATGCATGTGAATAAGCATGCCAACAGGTGACTTTCAATCCTCACCCCCTTTCAGCTTTCAGAGGCTCCAGGGTCTATGTTTTCCCCTGTATCTCCATGTGTGCCCATTCTTCATCTCCCAGTTACACGTGAGAACCTGCAGTGCTTGCCCTTCTGTCTCCAAGTTATTTCCTTCAGGATAATGGCCACTAGCTCCAGGCATATTGCTGCAGAAGACATAATTCCATTCTTCTTCACGGTGTGTACTGTTCCTTTGGGCGTATAAGCCACATTTTCTTTATCCAATAATCCACTGACAGATGTTTCGGTTGATTCCATGACTTTGCTATTGTGACTAGAGCTGCCATAAACATCAGAGTGCAGGTAACAACTGATGTTGCGATTTCTATTCCTTTGCGTAGACGCCCAGCAGTGGGGTTGCTAGGCCAAATGGTAGTTCTATTTTTAGCTTTTTGAGAAAAAGGAGCACTTATGCACTTTTGGTAGGAATGTAAATGAATACAACTTCTATGGAAAATGGTATGGGGATTTCTCAAAGAGAACTTTCATAGGCTTCTGGCCTAATTGCTTCTGGTCAGTTCCATAGTCAGACGCTTGGCCATAGTCAGAGATCAGATTCATAGTCCTTGAGTTTGGAAAGTCGATTTTTTGGGTCTAGGTACCAGTTTATGTGCAACGGGGCATACTTTTCTACCCTACATGTGCAGAAACAAAAGTAACTCAGATCATCTCACCAATGTGTATGACTGGCTAGACTGTTTCTTTGCCTTTTCTTGAACCAAGGCTTCCACTAGGAACACCCACTGTGAGCTATAGCCAGAGTGGATATTTGCCAAACAGTAAAGTCAGCAGCTAGGCCAAGCTGGTGGGTTAGATTCCATCCACTGGGATTCCAACACCCTGCCCTGTTGAGACTGTTGTCATCTTGGCTGACTGTAGGATTACGGGCTTTGTGTCACCTGCCTAGGCTGACAGGAGCAGCTCATAGCCAAAAGAGCGACTCATGACAGCAAGTCAACCAACCACAAGATGGGCACCTGTGCTATTTAAGGCATTATGGCGGGCGTCATCCCCTACCATTGCCTTGACTTTGACACCAGCTGAAGTTTGAGCTGCTCCTTAAGGCTTCTTTAACGGTCTATTGGGAGAAAATATGAAGACAGGCCCGGGCATTTATAGAAAGGCTTTATTTTGTATGCATTTTCACACATCACCCAGACAAACCATGAATTTTACTTTTCCAATTTTCATATAAAACTACATATACCGCACTGTACATGTAAAACAAATTTGGAAAGGAGCCTCAAGCTGGCCTCTGAAATTGTGTAAGCAATTATCACATTTTTGTGCGCAAATGCAGTAATTATATGTGTAATTTGGCAGCTGGGTTTGAAAATTTGGCCTTAAATGGAACATAGACAGGAAAAATAAATGTTGGAAAATGCCAATATTTTATAAAGATTTTGAATCAAATAATGGTGGAATTATTGCAAGCCATCTTAATTTTTAATTATAATGATCATTACACAATATACAATAATTTTTTTGAGAAAGAAAAGAACTATAGATCAATTGCCCATAGTTTTTGTCAGGAAAAAAAAAGCCTAATTTCTTTGGGACTATAATTGTAATTTTCAGAGGTTATGGTACATATTTCAAAGGCTTTTTTTCTTATAAAGAAAAGATAGTGATTGCCTGGTAGTTCAAGTTCTGTGACATATTTTACTAGGGCAAGAATAGAGCCCTTGGTACTGATTACTTTAGAGGAAAAATAGTATTAACTCTGCTTATAACTGAGCTAGTAATCTTACATTAGATAAACCTTTCTTACAAGCATTTACGCTTTGAAATATAAGATTATCACCCCAATGAAGAGTCATTTAGATTTCTTGATTTAGATTTAAATTGAACCCACAGAGTAAAATCGTAGCTTTTATACTGTCTCAAGACTGACTCTAACACATGTGCTTGCTCATGTGGTTACAAGGGCTGGGGACTTGGAGCGGACATCAGGATGGCTCTGGAGTGGTGTTACCTTCTGTTGTTAGTGGAGGGATGTAGTCATTCACAGTACAGGCTCTGGAGCCAAGCAGCCTGGATTCAGTCCTGGCCATGCTCCTTTTGGGGCTCTTTCTGTACCTTGGTTTCCTCATCTGAGGAAATGGGAGAGGTAATATTGCTTCCAAAGAGAGTTTTGGTTGGGACCGAGTGAGACAGTCATTGTAAGCACCTTGTATACTGCTAAGCCCTCAAACATGGTTGCCTTTTTTGTGTCACGAAGTCATCATTTGCTTCCTGGTGTGGAACCCCCCCCCCATCGTGACTAAGTGATCAGGAGAGATGATCCAACTCAGAAGGACAGCTTGAAGGGAAGAGGAAGTCACTGGGTGACCCGGGTCAGTGACACGTTCTTCATCATGTGGTGGCGCCCGCAGTAGGGAGATGAGGGAAGCACCCAGGGTGGGCTGCCCCCATCGTGGGACTGGAGAATCTCAACACGGTAGCTGACAGGTAGAGCCCTCAGCCCTGGGCTGACCTGGGGTATCGAGGAAGAGGAAGCAAGTCCCTGTCTCAAGGACCCTGCAGTCCAGCCAAGGAGCTGGATAAATACCCGGATGATGATAACAACGCCTGATACAATATAGTCCGTATTAAATGCTGGGGAAAAGGAACAAACGAGATGCTCCTGGCAGTGAAAAAAAAAAGGGAATGTGGAGGCAGTTTCTTCTTCTTCTACAATCATACATGTCTTCTAGAATACGTAGCTTTTGAGGCAGGCACTGAAGGTTGTAAAGATTTCGGTCAATTGCCTGAGGCCGCGGGTTCGAGGCCCGCCTGGGCAGCAAGACCTCATCTCTACAATAAATCAAAAAATCAGCCGGGCATGGTAGCGCGTGCCTGTCATTCCGGCTACTAGGAAGGCTGAGGCGGAAGGATCGCTGGAGCCCAGCAGATCGAGGCTGCGGTGGCTGGGAGTGGCCACTGCACTCCAGTCTGGGTGACAGAGTGAGATTCCAACTCAAAAAAAAAAAAAAAAAAAAGATTTCGGTCAAGCAGACGTTGTAAGGATGGGGAGGATCCCAAGTGGAGAGAAGGGGATTCTTGAGGAGGGGAACAGAGAAGGGTGCACCCAAGCGTGCCTGGGGCTTCCGATTTGGAGGGGAGTCAGGGCAACAGGCCATTACAGGGGAACAGGGGAACAGGGGAACAGGAGGTGTGGCTGTCCTTGGAGAGCCTCTGAAGGATGTGATGAGAAAGTGGCCTTAACTTAGTAAACCACGGGCAGCTTCCTAAGAGGAGCCTCCTGGTCGGATCTGTATCATGGCTCAGAGAGTCATATCAAGACCTTGATGAGCCCGTGGGTTCGAGACCCGCCTGGGCAACTTGGTGAGACTTCATCTCTACAATAAATCAAAAAATGAACCGGGTGTGATAGCGTGCGCCTGTAGCTCCAGCTACTTGGAAGGCTGAGGTGGAAGGATTGCTGCAGCCCAGCAGGTCAAGGCTGTGGTGGCAGGGAGCAGCCACTGCACTCCAGTCTGGGCAACAGTGAGACTCCAACTCAAAAAAAAAAAAACCTTGATGAAACCCCTGTTTCCGCCCCCACTCCCAGAGACTCTGGTTCACAGATCTGTGGCAGAACCTGCATTTCCAACAATCTTACACACCATCTGACGCTATGGATTCAGCTCTGCCTTAGGGCACATGGTTTTCCAAAATTTTTTGTTTGCATGTCCCTATTAGTAAAAAAGTGTTGAGTATGTATCCTCCCTGGATGTAGATTTACTTATTTGCAAGTTATAAACAAGCTATCCTGTCAATATCTATTATGTATATCATAAAACCGATACCCATTATAAACTTAAAAGGCTGAGCTAATGATGAAATAAACAATCACTGTATTATTTTTATTTAAATTATTAATGACAAACGCTTTTGCTGTCACTAAAACTATAATTATGTCTGAGTACGCATCACCATTTAAAAAAACTTTTGTTTAAACGTTTATCATACAGCCACTTTTTTTTTTTTTTTTTCTTTTTTGAGTTGGAGTCTCACTCGGTCACCCAGACTGGAGTGCAGTGGCCACTTCCGGCCACCGCAGCCTCGATCTGCTGGGCTCTGGCGATCCTTCCGCCTCAGCCTTCCAAGTAGCCGGAATTACAGGCATACGCTACCATGCCCAGCTGATTTTTTGATTTATTGTAGAGATGAGGTCTCGCTGCCCAGGCGGGTCTCGAACCCGCGGGCTCAGGCAATCCACTCACCTCAGCCTCCCAAAGGCGCGGGATTACAGGCTGAGCCACCGAGCCCGGCCAGCCACTTATTTTTATTTTTATTTTCGAGTTAGGGGTCTCACTCTGTTGCTCAGGCTGGAGTGAGTGGTGTGATCATGGCTCACTGCAGCCTTGACCTCCTTGGGCTCAGGAGATCCTTCTGCCTCAGCCTCCCGAGTAACTGAGACAACAGGTGGGTAACGTACCCAGTTAATTTTTTGATTTTTTGTAGAGACGAGGTCTTGATATATTGTCTAGACTGGTCTCAAACCCCTACACTCAATCAATCCTCCTGCCTCCACCTCCTAAAGTGCTGAGATTACAGGTGTGAACCACCATGCCTGACCATACAGCCATTGAAAGTGTTTCCTAATTGTGTTTCCAGTACTTTGTTGTAATGGTTTTTGCGACTGAAAAATATGTCTCCCAAAGACACATACATGAAAAGATTTCATTACTGGCTGTTTTTTTGAAAAAATTTTTATTTTTAATTTTAAGTATGTGGGATACAATTCAGGGTTAGGTATACAAATGTTCATTATGCAGGTACCCTCAATGATGAGGTATGCCCCCCCCTTACTGGCTGTTTTAACAAATTCCCAATTGCCAACTACAGGAAGCCTTTTGTTAAAACTTGGCAGGTGGATTTCCATCTTCTCTGATGCCAGTCAGTGGTTCTTGAAAGCTCATGGGCAGGGTCCTGCTTTTTATTGTTATCTAAATGGGTTCTAATTCCACTGACATTCTTTGTTTGGAAGAGTTTTAAATTGATTAAAAATCCTGTTTCCAAGTTTTTAGAATGTGCTGATATACTTTTTTTTTTTTAAAAAAAAGATGACTCAGTTAAAAAAATTTCAATAACTTTAGGGGATACAAATAATTTCTGGTTACATGGATATGTCAGAT
>NW_007058323.1:85484-118787 GCF_000164805.1 Carlito syrichta
CCCCCCCCACTATGCACATGGTGCCCAGTAGGTGATTTTTCGTCCTCCCACCCCTTCCCCCTCCCCCTTCTGAGTCTCCAGCGCCCATCACACCATCCTCGATGCCTTTGCAGAGGCTTGGTTTAGCTCCCTCTTATACGTGAGAACATGTGGTGTCTGGTTTTCTGTTCCTGCATTAGCTCACATGGGAAACTCTCCAGTTTTATCCAAGTTGCTGCAAAAGACATTATTTCATTCTTTTTTGGTGACTGAATAGTATTCCATGGCTTATATAGACCCCATTTTCATGACGCAATGCTCTGTTGACAGGCATTGAGGCTGACTCCACATCTTTGCAATTGTGCTGCGATGAACATGCAGGTGCAGGTGTGTTTTTTATACAAGGGCCTCCGTTCCTTAGGGTAGATGACTCATAGTGGGACTGCTGGATCAGCTGGTAGATCTACTTTTAGTTCCTTGAGAAATCGGCATAGCAATTTCCCTAGAGGTTGTACTAATTTACACTCACAACAACAGTGTATGTGTTCCTTTTTCTCCCCATCCCATCCATGTCAGCGTCTGCTAGATGATTTTTTAATCATGGTCATTCTGACTGGTGCAAGCTGGTATCTCACTGTGGTTTTAATTTGCATTACCCTGATGGTGAGTGATTTGAGCACTTTTTCATATGTCTGTTGGCCTTTTGTATATCTTCTTTAGAGAGCTGTCTGTTCATGTCATTTGTGTACTTGTTAAGGGGGTCTTTTGTTTTCTACTTGCTGATTGGTTTGAGGTCTTTGCTGAGTCTGGATATGAGTTCTCTGTCAGATGTGTAGTTTGCGAATGACTTCTCCCATTCTATAGGTTGTCTACTTGCTCTGTTGCTTATTTCTTTTGCTGGGATGCACTTACTTTGCTTTGGCATCCAAATCACGTGACAATGGAAATCTTTCCCCTCACTTTTCCAAACTACTGTGTCAGTAGGTAGCATGACTTTCCGCAGAAAGGCAACTCTCTCTTACCCACTACTGAAACATGACTTTCACTTTGAAGGCACGTGTTATATTTATTATATTAATTTTATTTTAAAAACACTTGAGAAGTAGCATGCTGTGAATAGCCTCTTTGTCATCACAGAAAAGGTTAGCACACTTGGAACACTTGTCTTTTTTTTTTTTTTTTTTTGTCAGTGTGTGTTTTTAGTTCTTTTGAATACTTGGCCATGAGCAAATCTCATGGTTACCTTCATCTCCATTTGTTCTGAATAGTCAACTATATTTTAAAGATTTTTCTTTTGTGAATAAAATAACTGAATTGATGATAATCCTGCTGTACTTTGTGTACTTGTGGCTCCAACATCTGAGCTGCAGTGATTGCCTGCGTCCAGCAGGATGTCACATGGTAGCTTCCTGGCACGGGAACCTTAGCCAAATCTGTTTAAAATTTTGATCATGGCCAGGTGTGATGGCTCAGCCTGTCATCCCAGCACTTTGGGAGGACAAGGTGAGTGGATTGCCTGAGCCCGCGGGTTCAAGACCAGCCTGGGCATCTTGGTGAGACCTCATGTCTACAATAGATAAAAAATTAGCCGGGTGCGATAGCTTGCACCTATAGTTCTGGCTACTTGGAAGGCTGAGGCAGAAGGCTCGCCAGAGCCCAGCAGTTTGATGCTGGGGTGGCCGTGAGTGTGCCATGGCACTCTGGCCTGGGCCACAGAGTGAGACTCCAATTCAAAAAAAAATTTATTTTTTGGTCAAAGGACTCACTGTTATTTACCCAGCTTTAAATGAAAGAAGTTATTTACTATTGGGAATACGTCTTATCTACATATTTTACCTTTGGTGGTTTGGGGAAAAAAACACGATTCTGCATGTACTTTCTTACTGAAATACCACCTAGCAAAATCGTATGCTGAGACTTGGTAGAAAAGAAATATTGGTACCCGTTCAATGATACACAAAAATTTGCAACACCGTAAAATTTGTCCAGATTCCTGATTTTTTTCAAAATCTCAGAAATGGATTCCATGAAACTTGTGAAAGTGAATTCAAATTCCACTGAAATTCCTGTTGGGAAGAATTTTAAACTGGTTAAAAAAATCCTGTATTTGCTGATCAAGGTGTCCATTTTGGTTTGAACCATATTGTTTTGCATGATTAGTTTGGTATTCCTCAAAGTAGAAAATTAGGATTTTGAAAAAATGTGCAGCCTTTTGTTTTTCACTGCTAAAAAGAAACTTAAACCGTGAAAAATTTGTAAACTAATGAATTACATGTTGCCTAATGCAAACATCTTTGAAAAAATTGCAGTAGCTTGTCTCTTTGTTTTAGATTATATTATTTCTCATTTTTCTAATTTTTCAAATATCTTGCTAATGCGACTGCTTCATATTATTATCACTTTTTTTTTGAGGTAGAGTCTCACTCTGTCGCCCAGGCTGGAGTGCAGGGGCACGCTCACGGCCACCCCAGCATCGACCTGCTGGGCTCAGGTGATCCTTCCACCTCAGCATTCTGAGTAGCCAGAACTACAGGTCCACGCTACCACGCCCAGCTAATTTTTTGATTTATTGTAGAGACGAGGTCTCGCCAAATTACCCGGACTGGTCTTGAACCCCTGGGCTCAGGCAATCCTCTTACCTCGGTATCTTCGCTATTTTCTAAAGCATAAATCTAGATACGCATATTATAGTCATTAACATATATGTCAAGATGCCATATATACATAGGATGAAGACGTTGTTAGTGAGAATATATGTAGGCCCACATTTTAAATGGTTTTATGGATAATTTTAAGTTTTTTGAAGCCAATTTCTTCTTACTGATTTTTATCTTACGTGTTAGATGAAGGGTTTGTGCTAGGATGATAGAGAGATTGGAGGCTGGGATCAGGAAACAATACAGTTTTCTAGAAACACCCAATAGCCGGGCTCGGTGGCTCAGCCTGTCATCCCGCGCCTTTGGGAGGCTGAGGTAAGTGGATTGCCTGAGCCCGCGGGTTCGAGACCCGCCTGGGCAGCAAGACCTCATCTCTACAATAAATCAAAAAATCAGCCGGGCGTGGCAGCGCATGCCTGTAATTCCGGCTACTCGGAAGGCTGAGGCGGAAGGATCGCCGGAGCCCGGCAGGTCGAGGCTGCGGTGGCCAGGAGCGGCCCCTGCACTCCAGTCTGGGCAGCAGAGTGAGACTCCAACTCAAAAAAAAAAAAAAAAAAAAGAAACACCCAATAAATAGAAACTCTGTCTGTTCTCAAGGAGCTTTACACTGGATGAAGAGACGGAACACAGTCCGTGAAGCAATTCCAGTGACGAAGCCCTGACTCAAGACTGTGAACCCGGGAGTCTGGGGAAGGAGGTAGCCTTGCTTTCCCCCACGGAATCTCTTGTTCCTTGACAAATAAAGTTGGGCCAGAGTGGTTCATTTCTGGAGACTAAGTCAGCTTCATCCGGGCTAATAACTCTCAGGAGAATATAGGAAGTCCTAAACACTTGACGAGGAGTGAATTTCAAGACATTTTCTTACCTTTCAGGGCTTTTGTGAGGATTCAATGGCTACCACATTGCTGGGCACGTTGTGTGGGTCCAGCAATTAGTCCTCATTGTCGCTAATGGCAGGATTAGCAGGAGGGGTTTGGCCGTGGGGAGGGAGCAGCTGTGTGTGTGTGTGTGTGTGTGTGTGTGTGTGTGTGTGTGTGTGTGTGTGTGTGTGTATGTGTATCTCTGAGGACGGAGGGCTGCAGACACACAGCGTCTATTTCAGGGTGTCATGCAGTTCTGTGACGACAGGCGCGATGCAGGAAGTAGACTCGAAGCCCGTGTGTGTCCCAGTGAGGAGACTGGAAAAAATGGCTGGTATGGGGGGACGTCGTCATATCAGGAGTGAGCCTCGTGGGAAGTGGGTTTTGAGAGGAGGTGAACTTGAAGTTGAGAGAGAGCCAGTGCAGTCTGGTGCAATTAAAAAGAGTGAGAAGAACAGGAAATGTTTCAGGTGGAAACACTGACATCCAAAGGTGGGTCATGAAAAAATAAACAAATAACCAAAAGGCTGGGTACAGTGGCTCACACCTGTAATCCCAGCACTTTGGGAGGCTGAGGTGGGAGGACTGCTTGAGGCCATTAGTTTGAGAACAGCTTGGACAACATAGAATAAAGCGTACACAAACCCCGACCTTCTCCAATTTCTGTGTTTTTTAAAATATAAAATGGTGCTTAACTCCACACTTGCAAACAAACTTCTCATGTATCCATTGTCTCAACATGTATTTATGAAATGCCTACTATGTGCTAGGCACTGCTCTGGGCATTGGGAGATAACAGTGAACAAAAGAAACACTGCTCTCATGGGCAGCAACAGACACAAAGATAAGACCAACAAAGAAGGGAATCGAGGAGGGCTGGGGTGAGAGGCTAGCCTGAGTGTATGTGTGTGAAACAGAGAGCAGATCTTGGTTACACCCCCTGGACGCAGAGCCTGGGACACAGCTCACATCCTGCTGTTTGTAGGAGCTGCAGTCCCAGAAGGAGAACCTTTTGAAAAGGTGGTGTGTGGGTGGACTAGCCACAGCCTCCGAAGAAACAGCTGGTGGCTTGGCCACCAAGGACGTTTCCAGAGAGGCCAGATGGATCTTTGTGCTTCAAAACTGTCTGCTGGAGAGAGGAAGGGAGAGCAGTGTGTGTTGCTTTCTTTCCATCTCTTGTTTCTCGTCCATCAAAGCTCACCTTGCAGGAGAATTACTTCTGGTGGTTGACCACTCTCTGGTCTCTCTGGGCAGCTACTGGGGAGGCCAGAACCTTCCCGGGCCCAGAAGGGCTGGACCTGGACTCGGGAGCTGCAGAGGACGACCTCCCTCTGCAGGGAAAGCTGAATCTCCGGCAGAGCTAAGAGATCGGCGGATGGAGGTGACAACCAAGGCTTTGATCACAAGGATTGCGGGGTCGTGACTGCATTTTCTAGGGCTTCTCCATCTGGGAAGACGTCTGGGGCAGGTGGGACAGAATGAACCTGAGGAGGCGTCTACGCTGCTTCCAGTACATACATTTTTTTTTTGAGTCAGGGTCTCACTCTGTCACCCAGGTTGTAGTGCAGTGGCATGGCTCATGGCTCACTGCAGCCTCAACCTCCTGGGCTCAAGCATCCTCCCACCTGAGCTTCCAAGTAGCTGAGACTACAGGTGCATGCCACCAGGCCCAGCTAATTATTATTTTATTTTTAGAGACAAGATCTCGCTATTTTGCCCATGCTGGTCTCGAACTCTTGGGCTCAAGTAATCTTCCTATCTCACCTTCTCAAAGCACTGGGATGACAGGCGTGAGCTACTGCACCTGGCAAATACTGTTGGTGGGTCTTTTCTGTGTGGCAGTCAGACCTCTCTGATAAGATGCTATTTGAGCGAGTTCTGGAGTAAACGAGAGGGCCAATCGTGTGGATAATTTGCAGAAATTTATTCTAGGCAGTGGGAACATTAAGGTCAAAGAGCTTGAGGCAAGAACAGGAGGTGGGAGTTTAGAGTGTTTCAGGAGTAGGAAGTAAACAGGTGTGGCTAGACTGAAATGCACGAGGAAAGCGGCAGGGGGAGGTGAGGTCAGAGAGGCAGTGGGATGGGGTGTGGAGGGCCTCCTGGCCTCAGTGAGGTTTGTGGCCTCTGCTCCTAGTGGGGTGGAAGCCATTGGAGAACTTGAGGCAGAGGAAGAATGTGATATGATGTATTTGTTTGTTTGTTTTGAGTTGGAGTCTCACTCTGTCACCCAGACGGGAGTATAGTCTCAACCTGCTGGTTTCAGGTGATCCATCTCAGCCTCTTAAGTGGCTGGGACTACAGGCGTGCACCACCACATGGCTATTTTTTTTTTTTTTTAATTGTAGAGACAAGATCTTTCCAAGTTGCCCAGGCTGATCTTGAATCCCTGGGCTCAGGCAATCCTCTTGTCTGGGATTACGGGTGTGAGCCACCGTGCCCCACTATGACGTATTTTTAAAAGGCTTGTTGTGGCTTTCAGTAGAGGACAGATTATAGTGGGGCATGGGGGAAGCTGGGTGATCCGCCCAGAGGCTCGAGGATCAGGTGGTGGCTGGTGAGGAAGGGAAGCGCGGGTCCTGGCTGTATTAAGTCCGGGCTGTCAGGGCTTGCTGATTGTTGGATGTGGGGTGTGAAAGAGGAAAATTGAGGATGGTTTCAAGTTTTGGCCTGAGTAACTGGGTGAATGAGTCTCCTCAAGGCCAAGTTCATTTTTTTGGTAGGAACAGATCTATTTGCCAATAAGAAACTGTCTCTAAACAGGTTCTTCAGCTGTAAAATATACTGAGTGTCATTCACCCATGATGCATAACAGAGTCAACTGATTTATATGTTTTAGATCCACTGGGGATAAGTAGATCAAAGCTTAAAATCTCCATTATGTATTAAATCTAGTTATAGCATCTTTGGCAAAGAAAAATGCAGAATTTAGCCCTAAGTGTAACGGTTACCATGGTGGTAGTGCCGGTGGTGATGGTGATGGTGGTGGTGGTGGTGGTGATGCTGGTGGTGGTGGTGAAGGTGGAAATGGTGATCACGGAAATGGTGGTGGTGGTGGTACTCGTGGTGGAGGTGGTGGTGGTGATGGTGATGGTGGTGATGGTGGTGGTGGTGGTGTTGGTGGTTTTGCTGGTGGTGATGTTGGTGGTTTGGGTGGTGGTGATGGTGGTGGTGATGGTGGTGGTGGTGAAGGTGGTGGTGGTGAAGGTGGTGGTGGTGAAGGTGGTGGTGGTGGTTTTGGTGGTGGTGATGGTGATGGTGGTGGTGCTGCTGCTGCTGGTGGTGGTGGTGGTGGTCATGTTGGTGGTTTTGATGGTGGTCATGTTGGTGACTTTGATGGGGGTGGTGCTGGTGGTGGTGGTGATGGTGGTGCTGATGGTGGTGGTGGTGGTTTTGGTGGTGGTGGTGATGGTGGTGCTGATGGTGGTGGTGCTGGTCATGCTGGTGGTTTTGGTGGTGGTGGTGATGGTGGTGGTTTTGGTGGTGGTGGTGATGGTGGTGGTGGTGGTGGTGGTGCTGCTGCTGCTGCTGGTGGTGCTGGTGGTGGTCACGTTGGTGGTTTTGGTGGTGGTGGCGGCAGCGGCGGTGGTGGTGGTGGTGATGGTGGTTTTTGTGGTGGTCATGTTGGCAACTTTGGTGGTGGTGCTGCTGGTGGTGCTGGTGGTGGTGGTCATGTTGGTGGTTTTGGTGGTGGTGGTGCTGGTGGTGGTGGTGGTGGTGCTGCTACTGCTGCTGGTGGTGGTGATGTGTATGTGTGTTGAGTGAGAGGTGATGAAATGTGCTCATTTGTAGTAGCCCTGTAATGAAAGGCAGGCCGGAACTCCCCGTGCAATATTTTACATTGCTTAAGATGTTGTCATACTGGTTCTCATTGTTATTGATGCTAAACACTCTAAGAATATCTCTGGTGCATGCAAAAGGTTCTGAATGTTTCAATGATTTATGAAACAGAAAGGCTTCCTAGATGTCTGTGAAACAGCACTGATAGCTTCTGTGAACGCGATGGTAAGCATTTCTTACAGCACCTGAAACACAGTTACCTGGCTGCTTTTTGTTCCTTTAATGAGTTGTGAAAAAGTCTTGATGGAGCTTTTAGCCATAAAACATCTTAGAGCATAATCTGTTTTTAGAAGATTAATTCCTCCTGAAATAGAGAAGCAAATGATAAACAGCTTAAAAGAGACCAGAGAAACTGATTGTGCTACAGTTGAGGACAATGATATTGTTCCACACTTAAGGAAATTTAGCAGGAGGAAAAAAATCTCATGAGAAAAGTGAGTGGAAATGTGTTTATGGGGTGAAATCAGTGAGGGTATTTTTGCCACAGTGTATAAACAGGAGGGAAGAAACAGGACTTTTCTCAGTTAAAAAAAACAAAACAAAACAAAAAGAGCAGATGTAGAAAATTTTATTTAAAAACCTTTTTTGGGTTCATACAATTATTTGAAAGTTCCCCTTACCCCCTCAAAACAAAAACAACCCTCCAAACTTTTAATTATGCATGTATTTATTTTCCAGCCTGTGCTTCCTGAGCAGAGTGGGCTCAAATCTGAATATGTCTTGAGGTCTAGTCAAGAAGAATACGGATGAGAGTCAGTGGGCAGAAGCTGTACTTGGCACAGACCAAGCTTTTAGTCAGGAGAGAAGTGATTTGATGTGTCCTCGGGCTCTGGAGCGAACATGGCTAGAGTGTAAGACGGTTGTGTGTTCTCTGTCCTTAACAGAGGCCAATGTACACTGTCGTCAGGCACGTCGATAAGGAGGAAGCGTGGTGTCTGAACCTCACACAGCTGG
Source organism: Carlito syrichta (assembly GCF_000164805.1). NCBI lineage: Eukaryota > Metazoa > Chordata > Mammalia > Primates > Tarsiidae > Carlito > Carlito syrichta. Next base: position 93,772 of record NW_007058323.1, read on the forward strand.
GCAGGAGACACCCATCCAGGGCAGCTCTGAGCGATTAGTGAGCGCGCATACCCAGTCGACGCCTTGTGGAAGGACACATTGATGACAAACCCCGCCCTTTAGAGTTTTAGACAGACAAGCACAGGGAGAGACACTCTGTTTCCCCAAGGGGTAGTGGCATATGACATTTACCACCCTGAGGAGATATTGCAGATGGAAGATATTGTCCATTCTAGAGGAGTTTTGAGATAACTTGCGGATGACACCCATGGATGTTTGAGTGCTCCTGGAACGTTCCAGAACCTTCGGGCTTTCATTCACTAATGACCCTTTGATCGTGAACCTGATGTGTCTCAACGTGGAATCTCCTCTCTTCTAATTTTAGGGAAAACTGATGTAATGACGCAGGCATGCTTCGTTAGTGTTTCTTTAGTCAACATTAATTCGCAGGGGATGAGGTTGGGCCATGATGAATAAGGACAAAAGACATTGTTCTTATAAAGATTGCTGCTATCTGGTAAATGATGACAGTAACTATGATTGTGCTCCCTGGGCTGTGTCTGACCTGGTGGAAATGCTATGACATGGTCACGGCACACACTTCCTTGGTCCTGCTCACGTCTGGACTTGCACGGCCGTCCCTTCTGGAAACGGGTCCTGCCCTCATTGTCGGAGTCTGCTGTGGTTTCTGACGGTGACCACATATGACCCCAGGTTTTTTAATTGGGGTCTCCTTCTGTTACCCAGACTGGAGTGCAGTGGCGTGACCATGATGACCTTGGCTCACAATAGCCTCGACCTCCTGAGCTCAGGCGATCCTTCCACCTCAGCCTCCTGAGTAGCTGGGACTACAGGTGCACACCACCACACCTGGCTTATTTCTATGTAATGATTTATTGTAGAGATGAGGTTTTACCATGTTGCCCAGGCTGAGCTCCAACTCCTAGGTTCAAGCAATCTGCTTGACTCAGCTTCCCGAAGTGTTGGGATTACAGGTGTGAGCCACCGCACCGAACCTGGCCCCATTTTCTTACCTGCTTCCTCCTGCTTGGACTTCTATCCTCTGACATGTCTGTCTCTGGGGCCCAGGGTGAGCTGCTCTCAGGGCTCCCAACTCCTTTGGGGGCGTCACTGCTGCCGTGTGTGGGATTCAGGTGGCAGTCTGCTGCTCACTTTCTGGAGTCCACCGGGGGCCAGAGCTGCGCCATATTCCTGACAGCAGCAGATAGAAGATGTCGCTCCCAAGTTTGGGTCACCCCATGATGTGGAGTGGTTGGTGCCGACGGTTCTGAAGGGCTTTCCTGCAACTGCTCTCTCTGCTCACAAATTCAAATGAAGTTCCTGCTGGCCGGGGTGGATGGACAAACCCTGGCAACAACCCTTATCTCAGAGTCATCCCAACTTCCAACAGCCACTGTGGTGGCATGGCTTGCAGATCTGAGTCCCCTTACCAGGAGGAGGAGGTGCTCTTAGTTCTTGTTGTAAATGGACTCCTCGTTGGCCTATGCAGCTCAGACATCCTAGGCTGAAGTCTGTTAACCATCATCTATATTTGAACCCCATCACGAAGCAAGTTCGTGGACATGATCTTGTTTTTCCTGTCAGAGCCCAGGGATTTCAGCCACACTGCAACTGAGGCGGGCTGGCCGGGGTCCCAGGCCTGGCCTTTGTGAACTGATGTGCCAGTGGGGTGTCCCATGTCTCCAGTCACCAGCCTCCCTTTCATTTCATCTCCTTCCTTCTCCCCACGTGATCTTGTACCCAGTCACAGAGGAAGTTGGGAGCCATTTTCTGAATGTCCCACTTTCCTTTGCCCTGTAACTTTACACATGTATCTTAGAGGGGTTCCCCGAAAACAGACTCCGACTCCTGGGAGACTCACAGAGGAGTGCAAAAGCAAGGATGCTTGAGAGCAAGCGAGGAAGACAGGATTGGATAGAGGAGGAACTTGATGTGCCATCCTGCAGGGAACGAAACCTCAGATGAGACGGTCCCTGAGGCTGCGGGCGCTCAGAGTCCGACATGCCCAGCAGCTGGGCACTGAGTGAGTCTGCCCTGAGGTCGGGCCCTGGTGGGAGGCCAGAGTAACCACAATATGAAATTTTCTTTTTTTTGAGTTGGAGTCTCACTCTGTCACCCAGACAGTGCAGTGCAGTGGCCGCTCCCGGCCACCGCAGCCTCAACCTGCTGGACCCCGGCGATCCTTCTACCTCAGACTTCCAAGTAGCTGGAACTACAGGCACGTGCCACCACACCCGGCTAATTTTTGATTTATTGTAGAGATGAGGTCTCACCAAGTTGCCCAGGTGGGTCTCGAACCTGCAGGCTCAGGCAAGTCACTCGCCTCAGCCTCACAAAGCACTGGGAGTACAGGCTGAGCCACCGAGCCCAGCCCACAATATGAATTTTAATTGTTCAAAATCATACCATATTTTAGTTATTTTATATCTGACCCATATTTTTCCTTTTCTTTCTTTCTTTCTTTTTCTTTTAGAGATAAAGTCTTGCTATATTGCCCAGGCTGGTCTTGAACTCCTGGACTCAAACAATCCTCCTGCCTCAGCTCCCAAAGTGCTAGGATTAAAGGTGCAAGCTGCCATGCCTGGCCATTGAAGCATATTTTTATTTTGCAACTATTTTTTCCTGGAGTTTCTAATTGACATTCTTGCCCCCTCCCCTCCATGAGAAAATAAACATATGTTTTGATTTAACTGCTGAACTCAACCTGTGTCTTTATTTTAAAATGAACGCGATGGATTAGACTTTCTTCTTGGAGGTATTTTTCTTGGATCCTCCTGACTCCCATTCTGGTCCCGTCACATGGCTCTCCTCCTGGAAGATGTGTTCGCTGAATTCCTGCTTTGGAGAGAGTATTTCTTAGATTCCATATCTTCTTGTTTCTTATGTTTCTGTTTACAACCTCAAGTAACTTTTTGGCAAAGGATTGATGGACACAAATCTCTTGTCTACAAATGTATTTATTTTGTCTTTTACTTGCAATTATTTTGGCATGGATAGAATACTATGTTCAAAACAATTTCTACACGTAACTTTAAAGGATGACTTCATTGTCTTTTTAATGACTCCGCTGTCTTCAAGCAACCAATGTTGCTGATGAGAAGTCTGATGCCTTTGTGTTTCTTTTTCCTTGTAGCTAACCTGCCCTTTGGTGGTGACCATTTGGTGGTGATTATCATCTTATCCTTGGTGATCTGAAATCTCATTGGGTTATCACCAGGGATTATTCCTCTTAAGGTCACTTGTGAGGCACTTGGTTGCCTGCAATCTCCTGGCTTCTTGTCTTTCTTCAGCTCTGGAAATTTGCCTCCAGTTATGTCCTTTCCTTCATTTTCTTAGTTTCTTTTTGCATATCATTCATGGACCTCCTCGACTGATTCTCTGTGTATTTTCCATTTCTTTGTATTCTTTTCTCAGTGTTTTGTGAGATGTCTTCCTTCCCCTCCGTGCTTTCTACCAAATTTGCTATGGCAGTTATTATTTTAATTGCCCAAACCTCATATCTCTGATTGCTCCTTTAGATAACAATCAATTCTTGTGTTACAAATGGCAGCTTTTCTACAACCTATGGCAAAAAGTTGGGTTTCCATACTCCCGAGCTTCTCAGTCATTAGAACGAGCAAGTGTGTTTCAGTGGCTTGAGGACATTTATCGAAAAGAAAAAAAAAGAAAAGATCTTGAGAGATCTGTGGGCATATGGACAGGGCACTGACGTAATACGTTACTCATACAGTGTTGATTGTGGTGCGACGTTCTTTTAGTGAGTCCTATACAAATGAGCTGCTTCTCATTTTGAATGTGTTAAGATCCTACCTGGGCATTTCTTGAGACTCCTCAGAACTTTGTAGACATTCTTTGGGTCTTACTTAATGGCAAGGTGGGATTAAACCAGATGGGGCTACAAAAAGGGTCAAAGTTAATTGGATCTATTCAAAGGGAGGAAATATTAAGAGCTGCCACCACATGAACACTAGGGAGCCCACAGAGAAAGGGAGAGCCGTGGCGGGAGGTGAAGTTTTTACGAGAAGCCCCTCGAATATGGTCAGATTGTAGAGGCTTTTTGGCAAAGAATGGTGAGGGACTCCACTCCGAGGTGTGCATCTTCCCTTATGCATGGTCTTCATTGCTGAAGCGATCACAAACAGATGAATATTTACTGTAAATGTAGGCTAAAGGTCTCAGGCATCATTCCCAGTGCCTGGAGATAGTGGAGCTGGTGAGTCACCTCCCTCCTCAGAACTTGAGATAGCTGAGAATTCAGAAAAGCTCAATTTCATGGAAGATGGGATGGTTCTTTTTCCATTATAAAAGCTAATAATTGTGAGTGTTGCCTAGGTTAGAAATAAGGTTGAATGATTCCTAAAGACTTTTGGGCATAATCTGTTCTTCATGTTTTTAGGTATGAAAAAGAAAGCAATAACTTCCTGTCTTGACAAAACTCCCCATTTATCTTTTACCCCTCCAATAAAAATATCTTGACTTAATTTTTCTTTGAAAAAGCACTATGTTGAGAATTTTATACCCTTGGGAAAAATCTGAAAAAGGGCTGTCCATTGCTCAATGGGCCAGTCTTTGCCTCTGGGGTGGGGGGTGGTGGTTTGCAAAATATTATCATTAATATTACAAGAGGGCATTGCTCAGAGCTGCCCTATCCATCTATCAGATGACTTGTTTGCTTTTACAGATGTGACTGGGCTCATGCATGCTTTGCCATTGGGGTTCTAAGTCCACCCAACCTCATTAGACGGAAGCCCTGGCTTTCACTTCTTCGGTGATCCTCCAGATGAGTTAGAGGAGGGTTCTGTGCACAGCTGGGATTGATACAGTAAAGGATATTGACTCGTTGATTTTCTCCAAGATTTCGTTGACAGCACTTGGGAATAACCATTGTTAGTATAGAGTTTAGAGTTTACCGAGGAACATCTCTAGGAGAATATTCAGCTTTGAAATTTTGAGAAAGGGAAGCAGCGGTCATGTGGACATGAAGATGGAAACATTTGTTAGATTAAAACATTAGGTGTCAAGTCACACGAGCATGGCTCTTCAATCTTGTAAACTACACTAAAATAGGTCAAGCTTCAAGCTGACACAAAGGCGGAGTTCTCATCCTCAGTTTCCTAGGACGCATCATATTAACCGACATGTGTAAGATATGGGCATAGGTATATGTATAAATGCCTATGTGATGTACACACATAATATACATCGTTATTATGCTTTTTCCCCCCGTTTTACCACTGTTTCTTCTTTAGCATTAGTGCTACGATTGGATTTTGGAATATAGAGGCCTTGGTGATAAATTTTATTTTCAAAGAACACAGACAGTAGGCATAGGATATTTTTCATTTTTATTTATTGTTTTAATCCATTCGATTTTGGGAAGAGGGGTCAGGGTCTCACTCTGTTGTTCAGACTGGAGTGTGGTGGCATGATCATGGCTCACTGCAGCCTCCAATGTCTAGGCTCAAGCCTGCTTCAGTCTCCTGAGTAGCTGGGACTACAGGCGCACATCAGCATAACCAGCTGATTTTTGTAGAAACGATGTTTTGCTCTGTTTCCTAGGCTGGTCTTGAACTCCTGGGTTCAAGCAATACTTCTGCCTTGGCCTCCCAAAGTGCATGAGCCACTGTGCCCCTCCCCCAATTTTTAAATTATTTTTAAAGCAGGATTTATTGAGAGGACAGAAAAGTTCCCACAGTGGGAGAGGACCCAAGGGAGTTGCCCCACCTCCTATTTTTAAAGCCCTCTTGAGCTTGCCACTTAGCGATTTCTAAGGCACATTTAAAAGGCTTTCAGGCCGGGCGCGGTGGCTCAAGCCTATAATCTCAGCACTTTAGGAGACTGAGGTGAGAGGATCGCCTGAGTCTGCTGGTTCGAGACCATCCTGGGCAACATGGTAAGACCTTATCTCTACAATAAATCAAAAAATCAGCCGGGCGTGGTAGCGTGAGCCTTTAGTTCTGGCTACTTGGAAATCTGAGGCGGGAGGATGGCCTGAGGCCCGCAGTTCAGGGCTGCGGTGACCGGGAGCGACCACGGCACTCCAGCCTGGGCGACAGAGTGAGACTCCAACTCGAAAATAAAAAAATAAAAATAAAGATAAGTAAAAAATAAAATAAATAAAAGGCTTTCAGGTTAACTCTTGCAAACCCAAACACTACAGTCCTGCCCCATCCGTCTTCAGAACAGAGAAAATGGATCAATAGTTGAACTGTTTGAATCCATAAGCAAACCTTTCCAAGGAGATGACTGCAAACACGAACAATTCTTTAATTAGTCACATGACATTTTTGATATCTATTTTGGGAGAAATGTCTACTACATAAAAATGTTTGGTCTTTATTCATGGTCTGTGATAGGCTAAGTGTACAGATTTATGCCTTCCTAAGAAAAGTCCAACTGAACATATTTTGTTTAAATTAATAAAGAACTGTGGAGAGAATTGGGGGTTGAAGGATTAGGTAATAAATAAGAGAAACAGATGCAGATGAAATATGACTTCCTTCGTGTGGTATATTTCAGGGAATCTTTAATTCACCTGAATACGGGCATGAGTTATGCTTAGAGGATTGTATTAGAATTCCTAGTAGAAAGGAATTTAGATATACACGTTAAGTTAAATATGGTTAGACAGTAAAATATTGATTGCTTACCACAAACAATGCAGCAGGGTATCTAACACTTGTTTTCCTTGTGGAACATAATAAGGTAATTAATTTATCTCTCACTGAGTTTTATTTGTGAAAAAATTTTTTTGGTGTAACAGATTTAAATGTATTTTGCACGTCTCAAACAGCTCTCCATTTGTGCTGTAATAACCATGTGCAGTTTGCGGTGGTACTTTAATAACCATCACCTTGGAAATGGAAATACTTTCTTCTTCTTTTAAATAGTAAAATACAAGGCTCAGTAGTAAAATAGCACTCTGGATATAAAAGCTAATGACTAATAGGAGAGTTCTGACCCTCTGAATTGCGTTTACTGTTCACCAATGATTATGTCATTAGGAATGAATTAGATAGTCAATGAGGTGAATCTTCAAATCAAAGCTGCCACTTTGAAATTTTCAATAATCCGTTCACTTGTAGGATTAGGGTAGTATTTAACAGCCATTACTGAGCTATTGCTGGGGTTATGCGGCTGTGAAAAACAGCTTTCTTATGGCATCATTTTTCTTCCTCTCTCTCTCACCCTTCTTCTTCTTCTTTTTTTTTTTTTTTAGAGTAACCATATTTCTTAAAGCTTGAGTTCTCTGATTATTTACTCTTGATGTGAATGGCAAGGTCAGACCAAAATAGCATACGATTTGCCATCCAGAAATCGTAGGGGGGCAAAGGGCAGTAGGTCAGGCAGAGACCAGAGGCCTGTCCTCTAGAGTGGATGCTCCGGTGGGGGGGACACTGGTGCCTGCTCCTGCCCTTGACCGCTTCTGCTCCCTTTCTTACCAGCTTAGTGATGCCGAGAAACGTCTTGACGGCCATTTTCGTCTCTTGGGCACATTCGTTTACGATTCTTTCTATCTCATTGTGTGTACTCTCTTCCTTATTGCAAAAACATCACTGTAGTTCTTTGGCGGATACTCGACCGCCTGTGCCAACTGACGTAATAGCTACGAGTGTCGCTGCCGCTGCTCGCGTGTGGGCTCTTCTTTGACGCTGTGTCAGAGACACGATCCGCACTGTCCTGTGTTGTCCCCTCTGCCACCCTAGGCAAGGGAGTGTCATCTCTCCTTCACAGATGGTAAAAATTCAGGTGTCTATGTCAGGAGGTCGATGACCCAGAAATCGAAGGGCAAGTTTCACCACAATGTCAGCTACACAGGGGCGGGTGTTTTCGTGTTTTGTTTACTGACATATCTCTAGCACACAGAAGAATACCTGGCACCCCTCAAATACTTGTTGGGTGAGTAGGGGAAGATATATTTAGTTCCAAAGTCCATGTTCTTTTTCCCACACAACATGACTTCCTTCAAAATCTGAAGGCCCTTGGCCATTATATGGGTTGGAATTCTTTCCATCAAGAGCGATAGGAACCTTACTCAAAGAGACTTGGGCAAAGAAGGACATGTAGTGGTTTGTGTATCTTCAAAAATTGAAGGTAGACTGAGCTTCAGTCCAGGTTGGGGTGGGCATGAAAACATTGTGGCCGGGTCCCTTGACTTTCCTCTGTGTTTGCTTCATTCTCGGTCACGGTTCTCCTCTGTGGAAGTCTCTGGCAGCTTCATGCTAACATTCTGCCAGTTCAGTAGCCCCAGAAGAAAAGGCCACTCTCCCCAAAATTCTAGCGAAAGTTCAAGACCTGACTTGAACCAATTTTGATCACCTCTTCCCCACCAGTACTGGAATTCAACAATGAGAGAATATTTTATGTTAAGATTAGGCTTCAGAATCTCTAAAGCGTTCTGCAGATTATCCAGAAACTAACATTTGACATTTTCCCTTTGGCTCATGGGATGATAGAAGTTAGAAATGTATTGTAAGGGTGCAAAAGGATGCAGGCATACACACACACACACACACACACACACACACACACACACACACACACATCCTTAAGGTATGGCGGCTGGCTATGTTTTTTGGCAATGAGATCACTCACCTCTGCAGAGCGTGCTTGATGCAGGGCTCAGGCACCGAAGGGTCATGGCTCATGCATGTCCGGTTCATATACGCAGCCCCAGCATCCCAGCCTGGAAGAAGGGTCTGACTATCTTGAACATGGCTTGTCCTCCTGGGCTGACCTGTGCAACCCCTCCTATGGTAGTCTGCGACGCAAAGAGACTTACTAAACAATGTGCTGTCTGAGGGTCTGTGTGTGCTGAGGAGACACAGGCAGGTGGCCTTCTTGGATGGGCACTGTGTATACCCAGGTTGTGCTGTTTATCTAGAATCTACTCTACTTTCTTCTGGTGCCATCATCCCGGGTTTCCTTTTGGAGAGCCATTTCTTGCCTGGCCAGTCCCCACCCCCTCTTCTATCTCCCTGGCTACAGAAATTGATTCAAGTATGGGTGGGTGATCAAAATTGGTTCAAGTTAGGTCTTGAACTTTCACTAGAACTTTGGGGAGAGGGGTCCTTGCTTCTGGGGCTACTGAACTGGCAGAATGTTAGTGTGAAGCTGCCAGAGGCTTCCATGGAGAAGGACCATGACCGAGAATGAAACAAACTTAGAGGAAAGTCAAGAGATCTGGCCACCGTGTTTACATGCCCTGACCCAGCCTGGCTTGAAGCTCAGTCTATCTTTAATTTTTTTTTTTTTTTGAGCTGAAGTCTCACTCTGTTGCCCAGGTTGGAGCGCAGTGGCACACTTACGGCCACTGCAGCCTCAGCCCGCTGGGCTCAGGTGATCCTTCCGCCTCAGCCTTCCAAGTAGCTGGAACCACAGGCATGTGCCACCATGCCCAGCTATTTTGATTTATTGTAGAGACAAGGTCTCACCATGTTGCTCAGGCTGGTCTCGAACCCCTGAGCTCAGGCATCCTCTCGCCTCCACCTCCCAAAGTGCTGGGATGACAGGTACCTTCAGTTTTTTAAGATACATGAACCACTATGTGTCCTTCTTTGTCCAAGTCTCTTTGAGTAGGTTCCTGTCACTTGTGATGGAAAGAATTCCAGCCTATATAATGGCCAAGGGCCTTCAGATTTTGATATAGACTTCCTTTCTTGCTTGTCTTACCTTTCTTTGTTAAATTTTCCCAATTTATCACAAAAACACATTATAGGTAAAATGGTCAACACTGCAACTTCGCACAACCTTCTCCCTGGGGATCCTGTCTAAGCTTTGTATGATAGCCACATGATGGTGGTTCATGTGGTACTAGGCACCATGGGATTGAACAAGAATTTCCTAAATGCGTTTGGTGGAAAACTAAAGTGGGGCCATGAGGACAAAGCCAAATATGTTTGGGAAATACCAGGTTACACAAAGTTAAACAGATGCATTTCCTGCAAATATTAGTTCCTTTAAACTAAGAGGAGCTAAGGATTTTCAACAGGGGCATAAAATATACAAAGCTTTCCAAACATTTAATCACTGAGCCCCTTGCCTGTGTGTGTGTGTGTGTGTGTGTGTGTGTGTGTGTGTGTGTGTGTGTTTCCCTTAGTGACTTTACTTGGGATTTAACTCTGGAGAATACATTTTGGGAAATATACTGAGGGATGGTTGCTGAGGACATTTTTAAGGCCATTCCCCAGTAGGCCATGGCATCCATGTTCCAGGGCAGTGGGTTGTTGCTGGCTTCTTTCTCAAAGCCGGAAACAAATGACATCATTCTCCTAATGCCCCATGGTCAGGTATTGGCGTTTTCACCTGCCCAAGAAAACACAGAGTCAGAGAAAGAGGGAGAGAGGGAGGTGAGGGAGAGAGGAAGTGGGGAAGAGGGAGACAGGGAGAGGGTGGAGGCGGGGAGGATAGGAGAGGGAGAGAGTTGGAGAAATGGAGGCTGATATCTGGCTCGTTGTATGTGAGAAGTCATCTGAGGTTTTTCCCACAGAAACAAATCTGTTATTTTAGACACATTCTTTTGTGGGCATCACAAAATGCTAATTCCAGACATCTCTTTGTGTTTTGTTAAATACTACATGGAAATTCAGAGTGAATGAACTTCTGCAACCTGATCAGCAGTCAGGATTCTGGTGGCGAGCCCTTCAACACATTGACCATCTTAGTGGAATTTTGGCCAACCAAAGCTAAGTTCTGTTCAACTGTGAGAAATGTTACAAAAGGGCAGCTATACTCTACTTTTCAGATGAAGAAACTGCTCAGAGAGTTTTAAAATGGGTTCTCTATTGTTTTCAACATATATGCTCAAATAACTTGTTTCCTGAATATTCCTTTTGGAAAAACGACCTGTCAAAACAAAAGTCTGAGTTTTTTTTTTTTTTTTTTTTTTTAGCTATCTCCCTTTGAAACATACATTTTTTACTACAATAAAATACATCCAATTAATGTTCTTTAGAGTAAAAGACACGCAATTAAGTTCATTTTTCAAAGTTAACTTCTTTAAAGGACAGAAAGTTCACATAAAACAAAGTCCTTGATTCTGGTCTTCATAGTTTATTCACTTCCAGTTTTTTTTTTTTTTTTAAAGCCTGGTTTAAGAAGAAATTGTGTGAGAACCTGCTGAATTCAAATGTCACTTGACTGAAACAGCTGATTCTACTTCTGTTGTTAAAAGGTATTCAAAGTCAAGCCAAGTAGAGCCCAAATACACAAAGAGCATGCTGTCATTCTTTTCCTCTTAGAATTCATTGATTTTCAAAGTCGTTGGAGCATTTTTTTTTTTTTTAAGGATGTCTACCATCTGACACATCCTTTGCTGGATATTCAGAAACATGCTTGCTTGGTCTTTGTTTTGTTGTAGAAAGTGGATTCTTTCCCATTAGCCTGGTTTATCTGCATCTGCAGTAATTACTTGGATGGTGAATTAAATAAGTTACACCTGAGTTAGTTGAGAGCTTTAATCTGCCCGCATGAGTAGGAAAATTCTAAGCTTCTGCTGAACTGAAAACCCAATTCATTGGCAGGCTACAGGGCGGCCATGGTAGCAGCTCATGAGCTTCTGTTGGAAGGGATTGAATAATTATTTAAAAATTCATTCATTGGCTGATCTGGCTGTCGGGGCAAGGCATCGTCACACACACGGTCTGGCCGCCTGGGCTACAATAACCCTTTCAGGACAGTCCACTCTCCAAAGGTTCACAATCGCATTTCACAATAGGAGCGAGTGTGTGATGGACCCGTGTTTCTCAACCAATCTGAAATTCTGCATTTGGCTAACAGTATCTTGTATTGAGGGGGAGAAATATGACTGTTCCATCTTCTGTTTGTTTTTAGAAGCCGGCCTCAAGCTCTTGGCATCAATATTCATAGTGGGTTTTCAAACATGCGGCAAAAAACATCAATAGCATCTGCTCACACCCCGTCACCCTACCCCACACTCATTTGGGGGGAGCTCAGCTAGCTGGATGGTTCGATTCTGCACCTTTTTGTATTTAACTTCAGCACCGTGGACTCACTCCGGCATAGTTAGGAAGTTGCTTTGAAACAGTGCATTCTGGCTTCAGCCTCTCAGGAGGCTCAGACCACCTGACCAAACAGCTGAGCCCAAAAGACTGTGGACTCCAGACCTAGCTTCACTTCGACTGGTTGAAGACCAAGACAACAAGCCTTGGATACAGAGTCAAAAGATCAAGATTTAAATTGTGTTTCTGTATTGATGAGCTTTGAGATCTAGGTTAAGTAGCTCAATTGTAGTCTTAATTGTCCTTATCTATTTTAATCTCTACCTTCCATGGCAGCCGGTTCCATTTGAGAGGCTCTTTCACTATTGCTTCTAATATTATGTGTAAAGAAGGGTATACTTTCTACCTTCCAGTCATAGATTTGTCCTCTGGAGAGTGTTTGTCTCCAAGCCACGTGACACACCTTTGCTTATTTGTGGACTGCTAGCATGCACATGTTAAACCATGATGTTTCCGTTAGCATCAGACTTTTTTGCTGTGACGATGGCACATTTTCCTAAGTCTCCATCCTCCTGCTCACATTCCTTTAGGAGGCCACTGGTTTTCTCAATGTCCTTGTTAAGATTTGGCATCCAGGTAACCCCCTGGGGTCTCCTCTTGCTGTGGGAGCTTCTCTGTCTTCTCAATAAATCCTACTTTCTCACTTAAAAAAAAAGATACGACATCCAAAACTGACCACAGAACTTGGAATGGGATTCTTATACATGTATTTGACATGCCCTGATTCCGTAGATCTTGGAATGCAGTCCCGAGATGGCCTTAGCCATTTTTGGCAGCTAGATCCACTCACCTCATAATGAGATTTTAGCCCATAAACCTGTAGTTCTCTTTCATATCAGCTTCACACACATCTCTATCTGCCTTCCTATACTTAACAGCTAAGTGAGGCCAGGTGAGGTGGCTCACGTCTGTAAGTCCAGCACTGTGAGAGGTGGAGGGGAGAGGATTGCCTGAGCTCAGGAGTCTGAGATCAGCCTGGACAACTTGGTGAGACCTCGTCTCTACAATAAATAAAAAAATTAGCCAGGTGTAGTGGTGTACACCTGTAGTTCCAGCTACTTGAAAGGCTGAGGCAAAGGATAGCCTGAGCCCAGCAGGTTGAGGCTGTGGTAGCCATGAGCATGCTTGCACTCCAGCCTGGTGACAGAGTGAGACTCCAACTCAAAAAAAAAAAAAAAAAAAAAGCAATAACAACAAAATAAACAAACAAAAAAACCACCAAACCAAACAAACAAAAACAGTGAAGTGACCGCTAACTTCTATCAAGCACTTACCATATGCATGACTTTATGCTAAATGGTTTGTATACATTAACTGTTTACCTTTTATAACAAAGTTTTAGGGCAAATTTTATTATTTTCTCTATGTTATGGATGATAAAACTGAGGATTACAGAAAAATTACAGAAAAAGAAATACGATTTTGTGTTGACCTTGCTAAGTTTACTTACCGATTCTGGGAGCTTTTTTTTAAAGGTTTCTTGAAATTTTCTACATAGAAAGTCATGTTAATAAATGGGACATTTTAATCTCTTCCTTTCCAATCTGTATGTCTTATTTCTTTTTCTTGTCTTATTGCACTGGCTAGGACTTTCAGGGCAATACTGAGTAGGATTGGTGAGAACTGACATCTTATCTCATTTTTTTTTTTATTTTAAGGGGAAAACAAGTCTTTCATTATTAAGTATGATGTTAGCTGTAGATGTTTCTTATAGATGTCCTTTATAATTTTGAGGGAATTCCCTTCCATTCCTGGCTTGCTGAGAGATTATTTTTAAAATCATGCATGAGAGCCAGGTGCAGTGGTGCCTGTAGTTCCAGCTACTTGGGAGGCTGAGGCAGGAGGACCCTTGGGCCCAGGAGTTCAAGACCAGCTTGGGCAACATAGCAAGACCCTATCTCTACAAATTAAAAAAAAAATAATGGATATATCCACCCTTTTTTGCCTTGCTATAAAGGAATACCCAAGGCTGGGTGATTTATGAAGAAAAGAGATTTATTTTGCTCACAGTTCTGCAGGCCATAAAAGAAGCATGGCGCCTGCATCTGCTTCTGGTGAGGGCTTCAGGGAGCTTGTACTCATGGCGGAAGGTGGTATCACATGGCGGGAATGGAAGCAAGAGAGAGACGCCAAGCCAGGCTCCTTTAAACAACCAGCTCTCCTGTGAGCTAACAGAGGGAGAACTCTCTCATTACCCCAGGGAGGGCACCGGGCCGTCCATGAGGGGGTCCACCCTCATAATCCAAACACATCCCACTAGACCCCACTTCTAACGCGGGGGATCACATTTCCACAGGAGATTTGGAGGGAAAAAAACCAGTGAAATTATATCAATAGGTGCTATATTTTGTCCAAAAAAAATTTCTGCCTCTATTGACATGACCATGTAATTTTTCCGGTTTTGAAAATCAGTTCCTTGAAGGAAATGATATGTTTAGCACTCATATTTTTAGACTTTTTTTTGTCAACAAGTGAATGAATTCATTCAGCAAATATTTATGATGTCTCCTATATTCCAGGGAGGCACTACAAATAAAATGGTGAATGAAGCCTGTAGACGGTCTCCAGTCTTATGGGTCCAAAGACTGAGGGTAGTGAGGGGGAATGTGACCACATTTATCTTATTTGACAAGCTTGCTGATACTCCATATTCATTTTAATAGTCAATTTTCTTTGGTTTTCTGAGTAGCAATAAAGTCTGCAAAGAATGATCCTTTTATGTTATTCCTTTCCAGTATTTATGCAGAGGCTACCAAAAAAATGCCTACACATTTTAAGAAAGGAAAAAACTGTATTGAAATTGTAACACTCAAGACATACCTGCCTGTCATATGGTGATGCTAGCATTCGTTTGAACATTACACTGCACGTGGCTACCATAATTTGACTCAACTTTGGAAGGTAATACATAGATGACATCTCTTAAAATGTGTATGCATTTTTTGGCACCTCTGGTGATTTCATTTTCTTGGTAAATAACACTGGCAAACACTGCCAAAACAATGGTAATCATGGAGAATTTATCTTGTTGTGCTGTGCTTTCATCGGCCGCTTCTAGTGTTTCATCATTAGGTAGAATTTGCATATAGTTATTTCTGATAGCTTTTTGTTGCATTAAATAAAAAGTCTATTTCTTATTTGTTAGAGGTCTGTTATTTAAAAATGAAGCGTGAATATTGAGTTTTACCAGACATCTTATTGGTATGTATTGCCTATTCTTTCTTTTTAACTTATTAATGTATTGAGTCATGTGAATCAATTTTTTGTAAATATTGAAACAATTCCAAGTTGGCCATGATATAGGTGTATAATTAAAATGATCATTTTATAAATTAATATTTTTTTATGATTTTTTTACTTATGTGGGTAAGATTGGCTTGCAATCTTTTTGTGCTCACATTATCAGGTTTTGGGGTCACAGATAGGCTAACTTTTAAGAAGGAATTAGGAAGTTTTCAAGATTTTTCTGTGGTCTAGAATTATACTTTTCAATGTAGTACCCACTAGCCATATGAGACTATTTAAATTTTTTTTTTTTTTTTGAGTTGGAGTCTCACTCAATCACCCAGACTGGAGTGCAGTGGCCACTTCTGGCCACCGCAGCCTCAACCTGCTGGGCTCCGGTGATCCTTCCGCCTCAGCCTTCCAAGTAGCTGGAACTACAGGCGCGCGCTACCACGCCCGGCTGATTTTTGATTTATTGTAGAGATGAGGTCTCGCCAAGTTGCCCAGGCGGTTCTCGAACCCGTGGGCTCAGGCAATCCACTCTCCTCAGCCTCCCAAATTCAGTTCCTAAGTTGTGGTGGTCATGTCTCAGGTGTTTGATGGCCTTCTGTGACTGGTGACTACCATGCTGGGTGGAGCAGAGACTAGACATTTTCACCATTGCAAAAAGGTCTCTTGGACAGAGCTCCTTGGGACGTTTACAGTGGCACACACATTATTTCTCGAAAGTTTTATCGAAACTCAAAACACCATCTGACCATCTGGTCTGGCAAGTGAGGGGATGCAGAATTGTGAATGAGAGATGGTCCATCACTCTGATGGGCTTGATTCACGATCTTCGTCCTCATTTTTAAAGTTTTACTGAGACCGGGGTCTCACTATGTGGCTCAGGCTGGTCTTGAAACTCCTGGGCTCAAGCAATCCTCCTGCCTCAGTCTCCCAAAGTGCTGGAGTTATAGGCATAAGCCACTGTGCTCGGCCGGTGTAAATTTAAAATGATAAAGACAATCTTTAAACCTTAGAAATTTTGATAACTATTTCCTTATCAAGAGACTTTAAAATCAGTCTATTCCAAATATACAATATCACCACCTATTATTAGCACAATGTAGTTAATTTTTTTTATTTTGAGACAATTACAAACTGGGAGAAACTGGGAATTAAATAACTTTTTGCCCCCCCAAACTCATCAAGAATAAGTAGCTAACTTAATGCCCCCATATGTTGGGTGTGTATCTCCTACTAACAAGGACATTCTCCTATTTAATCACAATGTAATCATCGAAATCAAAAAGTTAACTCTGATGCATCTTCACCTGGATGTCTAACTGTCCATCCTAACAGGATCCACACAAAATCCATCATTTTTTTCTCAGAGCCCATCAAGTTTTGTTGGTTGTTCCAATAATGTCTTTTTTTTTTTTTTTTTTAGCAAAATGAACTAGTTCAGAATCACGTATTGCATATAGCTTCATTTAAATGGCATGCTTCTTTAGTACCCTTTAACTTAGAAACATTTCTCAGCATTTCTCCATCTTTCCTGACCTTATCACTTTTGAGGAGGATAGGGCAGTTATTCTGTGGAAGGCTCCTTATTTGGGGTTTGTCTATTTTCTCATGATTTGGTTGTCCCATGATTTGGTTGTCCCGCATCTTTGGTAACTGACACATCTCCCCTTACTGACACGACCTCTGCCCCACATGGGTGCTCATGGGCTCTGACTCCCATGTCCAGCTGTCCTTTCTCTCCTGCACAACTTGGGCCCCCCTTGCACCAGCACAGACCTCTGTGGGGACACCCTCCCCCCTTGCTTAGGTTCCGACTTCCCATGCTTGGCCACCCCTGGCACGGAGGCTCCTCTTGTCTTCTTGAGTCCTAACACCCCTGACCACGTCACCCCTCTGTGGAGATGCCCGCCCATGCCTGCTAGGTTCTCTACACCCAGGCTAGACAGTCCTCTACGTGGATGCCTTTCTCAGCCAGCTTGGCTCCTTCCCACCCCGTCACATGGACACCTGCTTTGCTCTGTCCCAACTGTTCAGGAAGAGGAGAGGAGAGGAGGAATGAGTGAGGGAGGGGAGGGAAGGGAAGACAGAAGGAAGAAGAGCAATAGCATAGTTTTAAAAGTGATTTCCCGTGTGTTACATCATTTCATCCTCACAGTAGCCCTGTGAGGTAGAAATACAGTCATCATTATCCTTTTATACAGATGAGCTAATTGTGGATAGGTGAGATTAGGTGACTTGGTCAGGGTCACAGGTCTGGTAAAAGACTAGTTTAATTTCCAAACCTTCTGCTCCAAAGATCAGTTTTCTTAAAATAACACTCGACTGCCTCAAATAAAATGGAATTATCCATAGCTCTTCCAAAGCTTAAGAGATAAAAGCCAGTAACAACCTCATCTTAGAAAAAGAAGTTCATCCAGTCGTCCATCCTGCAAGTAAAGCAGTATTAACGCTACAGGAGAACATGAAGCATTTCTTACCCTCAGGAGGTTTATCATCTAGGAAGGGAAAAGTGAGATAACTCATTTTATTCAAATTCTCGATCAGAAGAGACGTGAGAGAGACAAAGAAACTGTGATGCAATAAATCAAAAAAATCAGGCGGGCGCGGTAGCGCGCGCCTGTAGTTCCAGCTACTTGGAAGGCTGAGGCAGAAGGATCGCTGGAGCCCAGCAGGTCAAGGCTGCGGTGGCCGGGAGCGGCCACTGCACTCCAGTCTGGGTGACAGAGTGAGACTCCAACTCAAAAAAAAAAAAAGTGTGATGAATTTTCGCAAGTTGTTTTCTGTGTGATTTCAGGTGCCAATAACTTTTTTCCTTTGACATCTACTGAAAACATTATAATTTCTAGAGCTTAGGGAGAGTGTTGGTAGATGTTACTTTTGTAGACTGGAATGTATTCAGATGCAATCTTTTGGTTTGGGTTGGTAAGAAGACTAGGTCACAGGATTTAAAATCCTGTTGAATTCAGGAAGGCTGATCAGTGATCCTTCGGATCGTCTACAGAGCACAGTGTAGAGAACTGATCAAAGCCACGGTCAGTAGATGACCTTGGGCTGTGGTTAGAAATTGGACATGGGTGAGTGTGTGTTTCTGTGTCTCCAGTCAGAGACTGCAACGATTCCTTGTGCCTTTTTTCTCTCATCTTTGATACCTCTCAAATCCATATGCCCAGCTTTCCTCTGTTGACTGTCAGATAAGAGGACATCTTCACCTGGATGTCTTACTGTTGCCTTCTGACATGATCCAAACAAGATCCATCATTTTTTCCTCATCACCCCAAGCTCCTGACTCTGTTTCTCTGATAATGATACTCTCTTTCAAGATGAGAAGTCCAAAGGGGGAGCATTAGCTCAAACCAGAAGTATCTGGCATGTGGAAGTTAGATGTGGTACGGAGACAGTGTTAGAATTTGGGGCATCAGGCTTCGTGGTAAGCGAGCAGAGGATGTTGAGAGGGCTGGTTTCAGAGTGTTTAACGTCATTCAGTTTATAATACTTTGATTCATTCATTTATTAGTATTTAGGTCCATCATGAACCAAGCTCTGTTGGGGACCAGGAAATGAGGGTGAATAAGGCCGTTCTCATCACTGTCCTCTAGAACTTAGTCTTCGGCCAGGGGAGGGCATCGGGGAGACCCAGCAGCGGGTAAGGTGGGTTTCTTGGCAAGGGTTGGGGCTGTGATATGGAAGAGTCTGATGTCACGGAATTTTGGTATAACTTTCCCATTCCTCCCCAAACCCTGTGTCTAAGAGGTGGGTTCCAGGCAGGGACGGTGGTCCAGGAGAAACAAGGTAGGGTCATTATTAAAATCTGATGAACAGGAA
This sequence comes from Carlito syrichta, assembly GCF_000164805.1. NCBI lineage: Eukaryota > Metazoa > Chordata > Mammalia > Primates > Tarsiidae > Carlito > Carlito syrichta. The sequence goes on from NW_007058323.1 coordinate 112,848, forward strand.
GGAACGTAATCTCCATGACAGCACTGAACTCTGGTCTTACTCAGAGACTAAAGTTAGGGCAGGCTCACACAGCAACGCTGACTCCTTACTGAGCTACGAGTTACCCAAGTGTGTGCTTCTTACACTTCCCAAGAAGTGAGTCTTGGGGGATGCACAGAAAGCATAAGACTAAGATAAATAATCTTATTAGGGGATGGCGAGGATGTGGAAATCGTCAGAGAGAAGTTTCCACAATACCGTTCCCTTGGCTGCCAGTGTGTGAGGAATGTAAATGCAAATACTAACGATTTTTATGTTTAATGCTTCCTTCCACAATGTGAGCGTTGAATGAGTGAGCTCATTGCTTGCAGACGTCCTTTCTTCTTCCTCCATCCCTTCTCTCCTTCCCTCCTCTTCTCCTCCACCCCTCACCCTGTTCCTCCTTCTCCCTCTCCTCTTTCTCTTCATCCTCTTTCTTTTCCTCCCCATCTCCTTCTCTCTCTCTTCCTTCCTTTCCCATCCTCCTCTCCCGGGCGTGGTCTACAAGAACAACCCGCCAGGTATCCTTCTTTTTTGTTCTGTGCTCATGCCGCTGCACAGATGCAGGTAGCAACACACATGCACGTGCATACCCTCCAGATTTCTGTCATTTGTAGAATATTATTATCCATATTCCATGATTCAATATTAAGTTGTGAGACTTGTCCTAAATCAATAGAAAAGTCTCATTTCTTGTTGTTCATGGCTGCATGACTGTCAGTGATTTGGACGTATGGAAAATGCATGCTTAGTCTTAGATGCTTCCTTTTTTTTCCTCTCTTTTGTATTTCATTGCCTCGTCTACTCACACCTTCATGCCTTGTTTGTCAGGGCCAGCTTGCCAGAACTTTATTTTCTCCACACAATACTGCCCTCATTTTGGGGAGTCTCCTGGTGCTTCTCTCCAGCTTGGTCTTCTCTGTGGCTGTACCTGGCAGAATTTCCTCACAGCGAGGTCCTGGCCCTGTGGAGTGGAATGCTTATTCCCAGTTTCTGCTTCTAGCTGGAGGAGCCCCGGTCAGAGACTCCTGGGCTTCTCTCCCGTCACTTACTCCTTCCCCCCAGGCAGTGGGGAGACCAGCGGGCTTGCTGGTCTTGACAAAGAGCACCCGGCTTTCCCCCTCTCTGCACCTGTCTGCAGTGACCACCCACACTGCCCCTTCTCTTTCCACCACTCAGTGGCCTGTGCTCCCTCGGCCTCGTCTGTTCCTGCGGTGGGTGGACCAGTCTGTCTAATTCTGGGATGCAGTATCAGCAGCCTAAAGAGTAAAAGCATGATCAAGATATGCATTATGCATATCATGTCAGTAATGAAGCGCCACTAAGTGATCTCTGTCCACTTGGCTTTTTCTATTTTTCAGTTGGTCTGAGTTGGGGCAGGGGGCCGGGATTTTTTTTCTAGGGGGCAGGAATTTAATCGATGGACGCACAGACACTTCTTTTGAGGTTTTGATGAAGATTAAAAAATGTAATGTAAATTAAACTTTTAAAAGTTCCTTCTCTTTGGCCATTTCCAACAGTTTTTCACAGGGGAGTTTAGAAGCTTCCTTCAAAGGCGAAATGTCCATCATGCTTTCAATTCCGTCTTTGTCTGATGGCCTTTCTTACTTTCTTGGTGTCCTTTCCCCATGGTTTGTATCGTGGTGGGGGGTGTCATGGGCAGATGATGGGGTGAGGCCGGAGGCCAGGGGCAGGCACTGGGCACTTGAGGAAGGCGACAGCCTTTGACTCCTTTCTGGGTCTTGCCATCTGACTACTGCCGTTTCAGTCGCCTTTTGGAAAGCGGGCTCTTGCTTTCTTACGGAGACTTGAACCCCTTTTCAAAAGAAGGGGCCACTTTGGGGGGATATTGTGGGGGCTGCTGTCTTTCCTGCTTCTCCTCCTCCTGTCCTTCCCTTTCTGCAGGGAAAACGTTTTCAGTCCCGTATTGCCACACATCCAGATGTGCTTGTGACCCTTTTCCAAGACCCTCCCCACACTCACTGCCCCGAATCTGGCTGGTCTTGCTTCCGGAACCCCCCTTTCCTCCTTCCAGGCAGGCGCCTTGTCGGCCTTTGGCTGAGTCCCTCTCCTGTCTGCTTCTTGGCCTGCAGTGGGGACAGTGGATGGTCTCTCCCACTGTCCAGTTCCCTCAAGGGCTGGCTGCAGTTGTACTTCCCTGGGGAATGCCCTGTCCTCTCTGCTGTCACTGTATTGGGAAACAGAGGCTCTCGGAGCCCCCTGAGGGCTTGTGAGGATGTGCTCCACCCTCAAAGCTTCAGATTTGGGAAATCCCGTGTGGGGCCCGAGAATGTGCATTTCTTTCATTCTCCTTTTTTTGTCTTGGTAGAAATGAGGTCTTGCCAGATTGCCCAGGCTGGTCTTGAACCCGTGGGCTTAGGCAATCCTCTCACCTCGGCCTCCCAAAGTGCTGGAATGATAGGCATGAGCCACCGCCGAGAATCTGCATTTCTAGCCTGTTCCTAGGGTGTCCACTTCGAGCACCACTGCTGTGAAGCGTCACAGCTGTTTGCACCAGTAACACGCAGTTCACTAAGGGGTCTTGTCGTTCTGGAATCATGTTGCATGTGTTAGAAGCGTCCGCCCACCCAAACCATGGAGGCCTTGAACTTCCCTCACCTGAGTGATGGGCACGGAGCTGACAACAGCCTGGTGGAACAGACTGACGGGAACACCAGGAGTGAGGAGACCCCAATGGTGGCTGTGTTCTTCCAGGAGGAGGGTGAGTGTACCTGTCCTTGTCGTTTGCTGAGTTCTCCCCTTCTGCAGGCCCCAGGTTGCCTTCTGCCACATCTTGTGGGCTGCTGAACCCCTACTGGCTTGTGGTGGGCCAGCAATGGCCGCAGTGGGGGGCCCACAGCTATGGCTCGTTGCACACGAACGCTTGGCCACTGGATGCCACCCATGGGCAGAGTCGGTGTGCCTACCTCTCGCTGGTGAACTCCTGCCAATGAATGACTCTTTCTGGTTGGCCTAAGGGTTGCAGTATGACGTTGGGTGAAATTGCCTAACTGATCCTAACATCTGTCTCTCCGGCTTGCTGGTGCCCGAGTCAGGCAAACCACAGCGTTTCAGTTCTGGTTGCTGCTTGGCTCCTGGTTTTATCTTTCCACTCCCTACGCTTCCTCTTCCCCTCGTGAGGAGCCTGCTGGGGCCAGGGCTTGGTGTTTCATGTCTAGCCCTCTCCTGGTCCTCAGTCAGGACACATCGGGATGTAGCTACGTTCTTTTAGCACTCTTATGTTTCTTTCCTGACTCTCTGGGCTCAGTGAGATGCCCCTTTCTTCATACTTCCCTGACATCTTAGATGTGTTTCTGTCAAAGCTTTATAAGAGGGCTGGGTGAGGTGGCTCACACCTGTAATCCTGTACTTTGGGAGACTGAGGTGGGAGGATCAGCCTGGGCAGCCTGGCAAGACACCAGCCTGGGCAACCTGGCAAGACACCATTTCTGCAAAAAGTAAAATAAAATAAAACAATGATGCCAGGCTCAGTGGCTCTGCCTGTCATTCCAGCACTTTGGGAGGCTGAGGTGAGTGGATTGCCTGAGCCTGAGGGTTTGAGACCAGCCCAGGCAATTTGATGAGACCTCGTCTCTACAATAAATAAAAAAAATTAGCCAGGCATGGTAGCACGTGCCTGTAGTTCCAGCTACTTAGAAGGTTGGATGGAAGGATTGCTGGAACCCAGCAGGTTGACGCTGGGGTGGCCATGAGCATCCCATTGCACTCCAGCCTGGGCAACTTAGCAAGACACCATTACTACGAAGAGTAAAATTAAAAAAAAAATTAGCCAAGCACGGTGGTGCATGCCTGTAGTTCCAGCTACTCTGAAGGCTGAGGTGAAGCCCAGGAGGTAGAGACTGTAGTGCGCTATGATTGTGCCACTGTACTCCAGCCTGGGTGACAGAGCAAGACCCTGTCTCTGAAAAAAACAAAAGTTAAAAAAGAAAACTCATATATATATATAGATACACACACGCACACACACACACGCACACACACACACACACACACACACATACACACACAGGGTGACAAAAAAACATACATGCATTTTAAGAGATTTTAAGAGATGTTGTCTATGTATGACTTTTTGAAGTTGAATTAAATTACGGTAGCAATGTGTAGTATGACATTCACTCAGTCGTGCTTCTGTCGTTTTCTCTGACTGTCCTGCCTGTTGCATGGTGATGCTAGCATTCATTGGATTAATATCATTTTCTGAATGAACGTCATACTTACAGTCTGCATACATTTTTGGTTCTATATACATACACACAGAGAGAGAATATATATATATATATATATATATATATATATACATATATATATATATATATATAACACACACACACACACACACACACAGCGATTGAGAGTGAGCACACACTTTGCAGGGCATTGTATTTTGCGTGTTTCTCTTGGGAGGTGGGATGGAGGGAAGTCCGCAGACTTTGAAGTCAACCTGTAGTGGACTCCTCGAGTGGCCCCAATTCCCCTCCTTTGCCATAGAGCGCTGCTGCTCCTCCCCCTGAGGGAGAAGGGATACACTCTTCTGTCCCTGAGCTGTCCTTGTCCACCGGCTTTCTCTGGCCAATGGAATGTCAGCATAAGTGATTTGACTGGGAATTGACAAGGCACCTGCAGGTCATCGATCTCCTCTCCTGGCCTCCACCCTGGCCCTGCAAGTGAGCCTGAGCCAGCCGGTCACCTTCTGGACGAGAGAGACCTCGAAGGCTGAGTCGTTGCAAGTCATGCCCACCTAGACCAGGTGCTCCCAGGCTGCCCTGCAGATCCTGGAGAGTAAATGGATGCAGGTTTGACCCACGGGCACTTGAGGGAGTCTGACAGCCCCATTTTTGTTGCAATACATGGTTGGACCAGGGTTCAAGGCTGACTTCCAAACTCACCAGCTGCATTTTTTTAGCCATACCCAACTTTTTGGATGTCCCGCTTGTGTCTATTTATTTCTTTTGATTTTCACTTATTTACTTTTTGAATGGGGGTCACACTGTCACCCAGGCTGGAGTGCAGTGGCACAACCGTGACTCACCACTGCCTCAACATCCTGCACTCAGGCGATCCTTCTGCTTCAGCCTCCGACAATTTTTATTTTAATTTTTGGTAGAGACGAGGTCTCGCCATGCTGCCCAGGCTGGTCTCAAACTCTTGGGCTCAAACTAGCCCCCTGCCTTGGCTTCCCAGAGTGCTGGGAGGACAGGCGTGAGCCGTCATGCCCAGCCCCTCTCCTATTTAGATGGAGCCAGCAGTATTGAATCCTTAGGATTGTCAGGACAAGAAATTATGTACGTAAAATGCCGAGCTTGGGGCTTGCATTAGTCCATCTGAGCTGGCGTAAAGGGATACCGAAGCTGGGTGATTGGTAAAGAAAAGGGGTTTGTCTGGCTCCAATTCTGCAGACTGTCCAAGAAGCATAGTGTGTGCGGGCGTCTGCTTCTGATGAGGCCTCAGGAAGCTTCGACTCATGATGGCAGGCCAAGGGGAGCAGAAGTGGGCAGATCACGTGGCAAGAGAGGGAGGAGGAGACAGGGGAGGGAGGTCCTAGAGTCTTTTAGACACCCAGTTGCTGTGGGAGCACAGAGAGCCAGAATTCACTCATTCACTACCTTGGGAACAGCATCAAGCCCTATGTAAAGGATGGGCCTCAGTGACCAAAGTGTCTCCCCTGAGGCCCTGTCCCCAACACTGGGTGTCAGATTTCAACATGAGAGTTGGCGGGGACAAACATATAAATGGTTGCCAGAGACCAGCTCCAGCCGGGTTCAGGGTACCCCAAAGGTGGAGACGGCGTCGGCGATTGGGAGGAAGAAGAAAGAGAGAGAGAGAGAAAGAAAGAGACTGGACTCCAGTCTAGTGCAGAAGTGAATGAGTGTTATTGGGAATTACAGTGGGTCTTTTATG
>NW_007058323.1:119643-120471 GCF_000164805.1 Carlito syrichta
TCAACGGCCCTTCCTGATCCCTAACGCTCAGTGGGCCTCCATGGCTGGCTCCCAACAAATGGTAGCTGGTCCTTAAAGTCCCCTCTGTCACGTTGGGACCGTGCACCTGATACATGGGTATGGGCCCATGAATGGAGCCTTAAGGAGGGGTGCTGGTGAGGGACATCATGTGACTGGATTCCAGGGCTTGTTCTCATTGTTGCAACTGGGGGATGGGCCTCCGGAAAGTTCCCAGGGATGTTAACCTCCCTAACTTTCTGGGAAGCCAGAAAATCCCAGCACACCTAGAGTGTGCAGGAGGGAGCTCTTCTGTGCCGACTCTGAGGCCTCCTCCACGTCCTTGATGCCATCGCCCGCTGGTTCCAGGGTCCTTGGCTTCTGAGAGTTCATTTCTTCCCATGTGTCTTGTGCATTTTGTCCTTTTCTTGGTGTGAAATCTATGCCTTGACTCCTCCCCACCACAAAACTTGGGGGTTACTGAGCACTTGCTGTGCATCAGACACTCTCGATGTCCTTCCCTCTCCCAATCCTCACGGCCCCGCTAAAAGAATTCCCACTTTACAGGTAAGGAAGTCAAGGCTTGGAGAAGTGGCGTCAGTCACACAGCCAAGTAGTGGGAGACCAGATATTCTGGCCACATCTGACTTCTGACCCTTGGTTTGAACCTCTGCTTCATTCTCTGTGGTACGTGTTTGCTTTCATTTTTTATTTTTTTGAGTTGACTGGAGTGCAGTGGCATGCTCCCGGCCACCACAGCCTCAACCTGCAGGGCTCTGGCGATCCTTCCGCCTCAGCCTTCCAAGTAGCCGGAACTACAGGCGCACGCTA
>NW_007058324.1:0-361 GCF_000164805.1 Carlito syrichta
ACTGTTGAAGTGCCCTAGTGAGTCGACTGAGAAAGTTAGAGGGATTCTCATCTTTGTCCTGAATAACTTCCTGAAGTTTTTCAAAGTTAACTGTTTTTTGTGCAGCCCTACGCAGCCCAGAAAGGAGGCAAGTAGAGAAGCGATTCCTGGACTCGATGCCAGTGGGAGAATTATAGTCTCAGACTGGATCCTGGTCTGGGACAGCCGCTGCACCAAGGGGGTGAGCTGGGGTGGATTGGTGAATTTCATCTGCGTATGTTCTAGCCTGTTCCCAGACTCTCCTACGTTCCTCCGGAAGCAAGGTGTTGGAAAGGATTAGGTATATATCATGAAAAGTGAGGTTATAGGACTGGATGAGGTA
>NW_007058325.1:0-1517 GCF_000164805.1 Carlito syrichta
TCCATTCCATTCTGTTACTGTGCATTCCACTCCAATCCATTCCATTCCGTTACTCCCATTTCATTCCATTCCATTCCTCTCTATTCCACTCCATTCCATTCCGTTCCTTTACTCTCCATTCCATTCCATTCTGCAACTCTCAATTCCATTCCATTCCAATACATTCCGTACATTCCCTTCCATTCCGTTACTCTCCATTCAATTCCATTACATTTCATTCCATTCCATTCCAATCCATTCCATTCCGTTACTGTCCATTCCATTCCATTCCATTAAATTCAGTGACACTCCATTCCATTCCATTCCATTCCATTAGTCTCCATTCCATTCTATTTCATTCTATTCCATTCCATTCCATTCCGTTACTCACCATTCGATGTCATTCCATTCCATTCCATTACTCTCCGTTCCATTCCCTTCCATTCCATTCCATTCCGTTACTCTCCATTTTAGTCCATACTATTTCGTTACTCACCATTCCATTCCATTCCATTCCGTTACTCTCCATTCCATGCCATTCCACTCCATTCTACATTTTTACTTTCCATTCCATTCCATTCCTTTCCATTTCATTCCATTCCATTCCATTCTGTTTGTGTGCATTACAATTCAATACATTCAATTCCTTTACTCCTCATTCCATTCCATTTATTTCCCTTACTCTCTATTCCACTTCATACTATTCCGTTCCTTTACTCTGCATTCCATTCCATTCAGTTACTCTCCTTTCCATTCCATTCCATTCCATTCCTCTGCATTCTATTCCATTCTATTCCGTTACTCTTCACTCCATTCCGTTTCATTCCATTCCATTCCAATCCATTCCATTCCGTTACACTCCATTCCATGGCATTACGTTACTCCCCATTCCATTCTATTCCATTCCTTTCCTTTCCGTTGCTATCCATTCCATTCCATTCCATTGCATTTGGTTACTCTCCAATCCATTCCTTTCCATTCCATTTCATTCCATTCCTCTGCATTCTATTCCATTCTATTTTGTTACTCTCCACTCCATTCCGTTTCATTCCATTCCATTCCAATCCATTCCATTCCATTACACTCCATTCCATTCCATTCCATTGCATTACGTTACTCCCCATTCCATTCTATTCCATTCCTTTCCTTTCCGTTGCTATCCATTCCATTCCATTCCATTGCATTTGGTTACTCTCCAATCCATTCCTTTCCATTCCATTTCATTCCATTCCTCTGCATTCTATTCCATTCTATTTCGTTACTCTCCACTCCATTCCGTTTCATTCCATTCCATTCCAATCCATTGCATTCCATTACACTCCATTCCATTCCATTCCATTGCATTACGTTACTCCCCATTCCATTCTATTCCATTCCTTTCCTTTCCGTTGCTATCCATTCCATTCCATTCCATTGCATTTGGTTACTCTCCAATCCATTCCTTTCCATTCCATTTCATTCCATTCCTCTGCATTCTATTCCATTCTATTCCGTTACTCTCCACTCCATTCCGTTTCATTCCATTCCATCCAATCCAT
>NW_007058326.1:0-1767 GCF_000164805.1 Carlito syrichta
GAAAGTTGGTGCTCCTATGTTCAGTGCATATATGTTTAGGATGGATATTTCTTGTTGATAGATTGAACCTTTTATCATTATGTAGTGGCCTTCTGTATCTTTTTTAATTTTTGATAGCTTAAGGGGTATTTTGTCTGAGATTAAGATCGCAACTCCTCCTTTCTTTTGTGTTCTATTTGCCTGAAAATGTGTTTCCCATCCTCTTACTTTGAGTCTGTGAGAGTCCTTTCTAGTGAGGTGAGTCTCTTGAAGGCAATAGATTGTTGACTGGTGATATTTTATCCATTTTGCCATTCTATGTCTTTTCAGTGGTGCATTTAGTCCATTCACATTCAAACTAATTATTGAAATGTGAGAGTTGATTCCTATCATAATGTTCTTACAGATTTGTTGTTCTTCCTGTTTGTGTGTTGTCTTTCTTTTGGTCTTAGAGTTGGATCATGTGTGTTTTTAATCTTTTGCCTGTAATCTTGTGAAGAACATTGTTGTTCTTTTTTCCTTTTCTTCTGTGTTCGATACTTTCTTATGTGTTTCTTGTAGATGTGGTCTTGTGGCAGTGTAGGTTCTTAGGGATTAGATATCTGGGAAAGATTTCAATTCTCCCTCACTGATGAAGCTTAGTTTGGCTGGGTAGGTTATTCTCAGTTGAAATTGTTTATCTTTTAGAACTTTGAAGATAGGGCTTCAAGGTCTCCTAGCCTGGAGGGTTTCTGTAGATAAATCTGCAGCTATTCTAATTGGTCTTCCCTGGTATATAGTCTGACCTGTTTCTCTTGCAGCCTTTAGGATTTTTTCTTTTATACCTACTTTGTTTAGGCAAATTATTATATGTTGGGAGTTGGTCTTCTCATTTGTTGTCTTGCAGGGGTTCTCTGAATCACTTGTGTTTGAATTTTTTCATCCTTGATGAGATGAGGGAAGTTTTCTTGAATGATTTCATGAAATGTTTGTTCCAGTGTGGCCTCTGTTTCTCTCTCTGCCTCAGGAAGTCCAATTATTCTTAGGTTCGGTCTCTTGAAGTGATCATTCATCTCTTGAAGGTTTTGTTCTGTCTTTTTGAGCTTCTTTTCTATGCTTTTGACAGTTTGGGTTAGTTCTGAGTTTTGATCTTTGAGATCTGAGATTCTTTCTTCTGCTTGGCTAATTCTGCTTTCCATGCTTATTAGTTTGTTATTTATTTCCATCACAGTATTCTTTACTGCTGTTATTTCTGACATCAGCTTCTTCCTATTTTCCTCTTGTCTCTCCTCAATTTTTTAAATTCTCTCTATTAGTGTCTTGATGTCTGGGTTTGCTGCATGTGACCAGTCATTCCGGGTCTCTTCATTGTTTGTGTTCTGGAATCTGTTTTCTCACTGTCTGATCTCCCAGGCATCTGTGTGAGACCTATATTCTTCTTTTGGTTTTTCTTCATTTGTGCAGCTTTTTCCCCCCTCCCTACTTTTTGCTTCCCTCCACATCACTGTCTTCTTTAATTCTGTTATTCAGGGGTAGAGGGATTGGTTTTACTTCTGTTTGTTCAGTCTTCTATTCTTTATGTATGTCCTCTTACTTTGTTCAATTTTGGAGTTGCACTGTAGGTTGGGGGTGGTCCTTTTTGAGATTTACTTAAGGGGGGAACAGTGATTCAAAATCTATCTGCAGATCCTGGTATTCACCGACAGGTGTATGAATAATCTGAAATCCACTTCCCACTGCCTTGAAATCTGTCCATGCAGTGGGGCTGTAGGTTTACTCCCTGAAATAAAATGTGGTTAGCAGAGGGAA
>NW_007058326.1:1916-50613 GCF_000164805.1 Carlito syrichta
CCCTCCGTTCACCACTCAAATCTGGCCTGTGTCTGTTTTTCAAGCTTGTTTCTCCTGTTTCAGTGTTGTTACCTTGAATCGCCAGCAGGAGGTGCTATCTCAGCTGCTCACCTGAGAGGAGCTGGAGCCGGACAGGAGTCAGGCAGAGGCTGGAGATGGGTGCCTGCCTCAGGGCACACGGGAGAAGACCCACAGCTGGCAGGACGTCACAGTGGCAGCAGAGGTGGCAGCGATCCCAGCAGATCTTGCCTGCAGGGGCTTCAAGGACTGAAGTCATGGATCACCTCAGGCATGGGTGGCGCAATGTGCTATGGCTGCCACGGATGCCACTGTAGCGCTGGTGGCTGCTGTGTCTGTGGCTGCAGTGGCTGTCCAGACCACTATGATGCCCCAGCAGTGGTGATGACTGAGCTCTATGTGAAGAGCAGGCTGCCAACGTTGGGGTTCGCAGTCCACCAGAAGAGAGCTCGAGATCCTCTGCGTTTTCCTTTGCAGAGGGTTTCATAGATCAGGTTGCCCTGTCACCATCTTGCTGGAAGTCCCATATAAGTAATTTTAAAAAGGAAATGGCATTACTTTTTTTTACAGAGATACCTCAAAGGAAAAAAAGTAGAAATAAAAAAGAAAAACAAATTTTAGAAAATGTTTCTACAGAGCAGCTGAAAATTATGATAAATATTTCTATGAATCCAAAACTTTTTGGGATAAAGATCTGAAGTATATAGATATAAACACACATGGAATATTTGATGGGTAATGAAAAATAAGATCTGAAAGTATGGGGGAAAGATGTAAGAAAAATATATAGCTATCACAAAAAATAAAAACTGTATTGCAACCAGCAAAAGAGAAAACATATGCTGTTGATAACCCAATTAAGGAACAAGAAGTATAGAGCTGAGAAATGCTAGCAAAATGCAATGAAAACAGCAAGAAAAAGTTCTGAAGTTAGGAAGCAATCATTGACATGGAAGAGAAAAAAGTAAATGCAAATGTAAAAAAAATTCTGAAGAAGAGAAATGAACATTCACAACAGAAAAAAGTCTTCAATGATATATGAAATTAAAGACTTGATTAAATACACTGAGATGGTAAATAATTTTGCAAACTGTTTTATATACACTGCAACATTAAGACATTTCCTACTAAAATTATGGAACTTCAGAGTTCCATAAGAATTCTTGAGGCCTTTAGACCCCTCCAAGAAAAAAAATCACCAATGCATTTAAAAAAGAGAGAGTAAATGCAAAACTTTTGTAAGAAGTAAATGTTCAGAATTTATTAATACACAACTTCAAAATGTGAGATATTAAACAGATCCAAACCTCCTTTAAAATTTAAAAAAATAAAAAAGAGAGACCGACATTAGACTTCTCCACTTCAGTTTCCACTCTAAAATATCATAGAATAGTGCCTACAAAATCCTAAATGGAAAGAAAATTGTGACTGAACAATCTTATATTTGGCAAAATATTATCCAACTATGCGGATAGCAGAAAAACACAAGAACTCAGAATAAACTCATCATCATGAATCATTCTTGAAGAAGTCATCAGCAGATAGAATGCAGCCAACTAAAGAATGAATGGATAAACCATTGAAAAAGAACATGCAGTATCTACTTTACTGTGTGATTCTCATCTCCCAACCCATTCTCCACTACTCTGTTTTCTCTGTGGCTTGGAAGACTGAAATTAGTAGTGGTCTACATCTCCCAACCTCCCTTGCCAGCTTGCTTCTGGATGAATACAACATTTAGTGCCTATTAATTATTTAATGGTCAAAGATATGCTTAATATTCAGTAGCAATTGTGGCAGTGATATTTACAAACAATTGTCCCATCTATAATCCCTACTGGTCATCTGTTGAAAGATACTGATCAACAAGTTCAATACAATTGCAATAAATATACCAACAGATAATGTCATAGGTCCTGACAAGTTGATTCTAAATGTTTGTGGAATAGCAAAAGTACAAGATACACCTGAAGAAAAAAATGTGAACTACTGGTCTCATCAGATATAAAGACCTATTATAAAGCTATAGAATTTTAGACTCAAAGAGAAACAAGCAGAACTGTGGAACTAAATAGAAAACCTAGAAACAGATTCACACATACATGTATGTCAGAATTGTCAGTGAGTATCGCATCAAAAAATGATTGGCTGTCTAATAAAAGTGCAGGGATAAGAAGAAAAGATGGACAGACAAAAAGGAAGAAGGAAGATCTAAAAATAGACTTTAAAATGTATGTAATATTTCTTTGAAGAAAACTTGCAAACATTACTAAGAGAAACAAAGAAGACTTGAATACGTAGGAAGGTATAAATCTTGGTTTGGGGGAAGAAGGACTCAAAATTTTAAAAATGTGTCCATTATTTTCTAAATGAGTCTATGCATAGAATAAAATATCAATTGAAATATAAGCCGGGCTCAGTGGCTCAGCCTGTAATCCCATGCTTTGGGAGGCTGAAGTGAGTGGATTGCCTGAGCCCATGGGTTTGAGACCTGCCTGGGCAACTTGTCGAGACTTCATCTTTACAATAAATCAAAAAATTAGCCAGGCGTGGTAGCACGCACCTGTAGTTCCAGCTACTTGGAAGGCTGAGGCAGAAGGATCACTGGAGCACAGCAGGTCAAGGCTGTGGTGGCCAGGAGTGTTCACTGCACTCCAGTCTAGGCGACAGAGTGAGACTCCAACTCAAAAAAAAAAGAAAGAAAAGGAAAGAAAAAAAGAAATATCAATAGGACTTTTTTCAAAGTTGACACATGCTGATGCTAAAATTAATGTAGAAAAGTTAGCATACAGAATAATGGAAATTTTGACCAAAAAGAATGAGATGGAGGACTAGCCCTATCAGACATTAAATTAATAAAGCTGTAGTAATCAAAATCACATGGAATGAATAAACAGATACAAGGCAAACACCATCCAGAAATAATCCACCAAACATGGTATCTTAGAAAGTGAGTCATTTGTTTTAACTAATAGTGATGAAAATATGAAACATTCCCCAAATTATTTTGGGACACCTGCTGAGTCACCTGGAATTTTTAGCATAATTTTATTCCCATTTTATTTCTTTTTTTTTTCCTCCTTTAATTTTTATTTAAAATTGTGGAGTAGAATTCAGGGCTAGGTATACAAATATTCACCATGCAGTTGCCCTTATCGATAAGGTGTGCCCTCCCTTTCCCCAGGCAGATATCCAGTACTGTCAATCCCACCTCCACCCCCACAGTTTCCCGCCACTTTCAGTCCTTTTCTTATAGTAATATGGTAGTTGTTCAAGGCCCACTTATGAGTGAGAACATGTGATACTCAGCACTTTGTTTCTGTGAGAGATCACTCTGTATTATAAACTCTAATTCCATCCAGGTTGCTGCAAAGTTCATGATTTTGTTCTTCCTTATGGCTGTGTAATATTCTATTGTGTATACATATCACATTTTTTATCCAGTCCTCTTTTGGCAGATAGCACAGTTGGCTCCATGTTCTTACTATTGTGAACAATGCTGCAATAAACATACATGTGCAGGTATCTTTTTAATAGAGTGACCTGAGTTCTTCTGGGTATATTCCCAGTAAGGGGATTGCAGGGTCATATGGAAGGTCAATTTTTAGAACTTTTAGGAATCGCCACACAGATTTCCACAGAAGCTGAACTAGTTTGCACTCCCACCAACAGTGTAGAAGTGTTCCCTTTTTGCCACATCCTCTCCAGCATCTGTTATTTTTTGAGTTATTGATGATGGCCATTCTGACTGGAGTTAGGTGGTATCTCAGTGTAGTTTTAATTTGCATCGCCTTGATGACTAGTGAGGCTGAACATTTTTTCATGTATCTGTTGGCTGCTCATATGTCTTCTTTTGAGAACTGTCTATTCATATCTTTAGCCCACTTTGTAATGGGGCTGTTTGTTTTTTTCTTTTCAGCACATTTGAGTTCCTTGAAGATCCTTGATGTTAGGCCTTTTTCAGACACGGAGTTGACAAATATTTTTTCCCCAGTCTGTAGGCTGTCTCCCTGCTGTCTTGATGGTTTCTATGACTTTGCAGAAGCTTGTTTGACTTGTCTATCTTATCTCTTATGGATTGGGCACTTCAGGTTTTGATCAGGAATTGGTTGCCAGTCTCAACTTCCATAAGAGTGTCTCCTGGATTTTCTAAGGTTCTCACAGTTAGAGATTTTACATTTAGGTCTGTGATCCAGTTAGAGTTAATTTTTGTGTATGGGGAAAGGTAGGGGTTCTGTTTTAACCCATTTTATTTCTAACACAAAAAATTCTAGATGGTCAAAGGTTCAAATGCTGAAAATAAAACCATAATAATAAATAAAAGTACATAAAATAACATTTTAAAATTTGCTTTGCAATCATGAAGTGGGCAAGAGCTTTCTAAGTAAAAGTCAAAAGAAGTCATAAAGAAAAGATTGATGACTATATTAAAATGGACATTTTTGCAAATCAAACCACTGTAAGCAAAGTCAAAAGCCAAACTGGGATGAAATGTTTACACTTATCACAGATAAAGGGTGATTCCCATTTGTATGCTAAAGAATCCATACAAATCCATAAAGAAAGAAAAACAACCCAGTAGAAAAATAAACAAAGAACCTGAAAAAAATTCATTTGACTCTTAAACATCAATTTTTCACAAGATCATCCAATAGTGTTGGGAGCCAGCCACGGAGACCCACTGAGTGTTAGGGATCAGGAAGGGCCGTTGACCCCGAGACCACTAGGATGCGTTTGGGAGCTATTGACCCCATTTCCTCCCCCTTTCTACACAGCACTAACCAGATTAAGCTCCTGTGAGCTCAAAACATAAAAGCTCTGAGACCAGGACAAACACAAACTAACTTTAGAAGCTCATTGCTCCCATTCTTCCACAAACTGCAGTTTTGGCTTTCACACAACTTATAATTCAAACTCGGGTCACATCTAAGAGCCTTAGTATTGGTCACAGGCTTCTGGGTCATGATCTTAGGATTTATTGAAGGTGTAAATTATAGAATATAGTTTTAGAAGACAGCCATTTTGTTGAAAGAATGCGGCTGGGTTACTTGCAGGTAGCCCACTGTGAACTTTGGACTGGGCCACATTCCAAACATTCTGGGATGGGCACTTTTGTTTGTAAAGTAAATACTTAAGCTTCTATAGAATTGTTTAATTTGGCATAAATCAATCAGCTTAGGATGAAAAAGGTCTGTAGAATATGTCAGTCGTGGATTAGGTTATCCTTTGTTATGGGATTTTAAGATTATCATATGAAAAGGGTTTAATGGCAATCATTGATTAAGTTTTCATGGATTAAGGTTTCTGGTGGGTGGGGGATGCCCCTCCCACATCTGACTTTGTGTATAAAAGACCCATTGTAATTCCCAATAATACACATTGCTTCTGCACTAGAAGGGAGTCCAGTCTCCTTCTTCCTCTCTCTTTCTCTCTTCTCCCCCCCAATCACTGATGCCGTATCCACCTTTGGGGTACCCTGAACCCAGCTGGAGCTGGTCTCTGGCACAATAGTGGCACAAATTAAAATTATGAGCTGTTTCTACCCACTGAGTTGTCCAAGATCAAAAGTTTTATACTATATAATTTTGGCCAGGTTGCAGGAAGCGAACAATTACTTACATTACTGGTAAGATTATAAATTTTTACTTTCTCTATGAAGGACAGTTTGGTAATATCCACCAAAATGTGACTCAACAATATATTCTTTCGACTCAGCAATCTACTCTCAAGAGAATTTATCCTCAAGCATTCTCACGCATGTGAGAAACGATATATGTAGTCATTCATTGCATCACTGTACACTGCCCTTAGCATGTGGTTTTTATCCTCATTTGTACACTGTCCTTAGCATGTGGTTTTTATCCTTATTTGTGTTTTATTGTTATTTAGTTAATTAATGTATTATAAAGATGTGAGGTACAATTCAGGATTAGGTATATAAACATTAATCATTCAGGTAACCTTGTTGATAAGGTATGCCCCTCCCTCCCCTAGCAGTTTCCCTCAACTGCCAATCCTACACTCCCTCCCTTGACAGTTTTCCACTATTGCCAATTGCTTTCTTATAGAATTATAATTGTTCAAGGTCTCCTTATGAGTGAGAACATATGGAACTCAGTTCTTTTTGTTTCTGTGATAAATCACTGAGCATGATCAACTCCAAATTCATCCAAGTTACTGAAAATTCCGTATATTTGTCCTTCTTTATGGTTGCATAATATTCCTTTGAGTATATGTACCATACTTTTTTATCCAGTCCAGCTTCAATGGGCAACACGGTTGGTTCCATGTTTTTGCTATTGTGAATAGAGCTGTAACAAACATATGTGTGAAGGTATCCTTGTTGCAGAATAATTTGAGTTCCTCTAGGTATATTCCCAACAGGGGAATTGCTGGGCCATAAGGAAGGTCAATTTCTAGTTCTTTCAGAGACTGCCACACTGTCTTCCAAAGAGGTTGCACTAGTCTGCATTCCCACCAGCAGTGTAGAAGCATTCCTTTTTCTCCTCATCCTCGCCAGCATCTGTCATTGTTTGTTTTATTAATGATGGCCATTCTTACAGGGGCTAGGTGGTATCTTAATGTGGTTTTGATTTGCATTTCTCTGATGATGAGTGAGGCTGAGCACTTTTTCATTTGTCTGTTGGCTGCCCATATATCTTCTTTTGAGAAGTGTCTATTCATATCTTTTGCCCACTTTTTAAAGGGGCTGTTTATTTTTTTCCTTTTGGCGTGTTTGAGTTCCTTGTAGATCCTAGATGTTAGGCCTTTGTCAGATATACAGTTGGCAAATATTTTTTCCCATTCTGTGGGCTGTCTCCCTGCTTTCTTGATGGTTTCTCTCATTTGTGTTTTTTAACTACCTTCACATTTCAACAGTGTTACACCAAGAAAGATATCAAAAAGAAGGTATGCTTTCCAGCTGGATCAGCCCAATATACAAAGCTGTTTTCTAAGTCCCCAAGTGACTTAGTTTATCATCCCAATGAGTAGGACTGTCATAGTACCAGCATTATTTCAAGAGATGCTTCGAAATATAGTTATGTAAGTGTGCAAGGAGAAAACAATGATATTGGATTTACAGCTATCAGTATGTCACAATTGTTAACATTTAAAAATTGAGTGCTCCACATAAGTATCTGGGATTCCAATTATTCATGAAAAATAAAGGGAATTGGGTTAGACTGAACCTTCATGGCAACAACTGAAAGGAACTGATCATCAGCTCCCTTTGTGGACTGAGCCTCTACTTCCTGTTCACCACACTCCCCACCACCAACAAAAGCAGTCCTCCACAGGGCTGGGATCACATGGTCCCATGAGAGCCATGGCATTTTGGTTAATCGGCCATGTTTTCCAAAGCATCAAATTCTGTTTGAAAGTTCATTTGTAACTTTCAAAACCACAATTTCAGTGGAGTCATTTAATTTTCAGGGTTTTTTGCCTATTTTGTTCCTTTGGTGTAACACTGTATTTATGAAATAAGCTCTTGCAGCTGTAAGAAAGATTCGGCTATAACTATGATATAATCATGTGGTTCTTGGTTTTTACACCTGTTGATTTAAAAAAATAACTATGGCTTTAATAATATAGTAATATATTTCTCTCTCGTGCAATAGTCTAAGAATATGGAAAATGGGGTCTGCTCATTTGCTGCTCCTGCAATCTCATCTCACTGTTTCTCACATCAGGTCCAAAATGCTCCTGCAACCACTTCTACATTCCAATTGGTTGGAAAGAAAAAAAATATTTATCAGAAGGGCATCATCTCCTAAAAGAGCAAATATTACTTATGCCAAATTATTATTAGCTCAAAACATTGACATATATCACACTAAGCTACAAGGAAGTCTTTTTAAAAATCTAGTCAATAGTTGGGGGGCCAGCAAAACTCAGTAATTTAGTAAGAACACTAAAGAAAAAGCAGTAAGCCGGGCTCAGTGGCTCAGCCTGTAATGCCGCGCCTTTGAGAGGCTGAGGTGAGTAGATTGCCTGAGCCCGCAGCTTCGAGACCCGCCTGGGCAGGTGAGACCTCATCTCTACAATAAATCAAAAATTAGCCAGGCGTGGTAACGCACGTCTGTAGTTCCAGCTACTTGGAAGGCTGAAGCAGAAGGATCGCCGGAGCCCGGCAGGTTGAGGCTGCAGTGGCAAGGTGTGGCCACCGCACTCCAGTCTGGGTGACAGTGAGACTCCAACTCAAAAAAAAAAAAAAGAAAGAAAAGAAAAAGCAGTAATTTGACTTTAGGGGAAATTAGTACTTGCTAGTATAAAAAATGTTCATTCATTTATTTTTACCCTTATCTAATTCTAAAAGGAATTGCAAAATTCGAATGCAAAATTAAACAGATAGGAAAGTACACCAGTTAAGGACACACACAACAAAGGTTTTTGTTACAAGCATTATTCTTAAGTTTTTAAACCCATGCTCCACCTGCTAATAAGAGCATACTGAGCTTTACCATCTGTTGTTCATATTACAAAATGATTGTTGTGGTTTTTGAAGTCACTATCTTGACTGAAGCAAAGAATAAATATAAAATGTTGGTCAAAAGTCAGATAAACAAAGGAGGTCCTCCTTTGAGACAACATAGATAAACCTAAAAGACATTATACTAAGTGAAATAAGCCAAAGAAAAAAAGTACTGTATGATCTCACTTATACATGGAACTTTATAAATAAAGTCAAATACATAGAAACAAAAAGTATGATGGTAGTTACCAGGGGCAGAAAAGACGAAATGGGGAGACAAAAGCCAAAGCGTTACAAAGTTGCAGTTATGTAGTATTAATGTGTCTAGAAATCTAATGTATAGCATGAGACCTGTCTTTAAATTCTGAGTAGATTTTAGATGTCCTTATCCAAAAGAACACTCAAAATACACTTTTGTGTGTGTTTCACACAAGAAAGGTAACTATGTGAGATGATAGATATGCTAATTTACTTGATTGCTGTTTTCATTTTACTAAATATACATATGTACATCAAAAATCATGCTGCATACCTTAAATATATACAACAGAAAAATAATTTTTATTTTCTAATTACACAAGTAAAATAGACAAGCTTAAATTCAAACTTCAGAATGAACACTCATAGCCCTGTAACCTTTACCAAGTTATCTAATCTCTATAAATGTTGATTTTATCATTTGTAAAATGAGGATAATAAGAATAGCTTCACAAAATGAATGTGAGCATTAACTGAAATAAAGTACTTAGAAGAGTGTCTAGCACATAGGAGTTGGCCGATCCTTTATAGCCCTTTGCCATTCAGTTTTGATATTTAAAATCATCTTAGATTTCTGTTTCTAGCAATGGTTGGCTAATTTATTTTAGGTCTGACTCCTGCTAAAGCCAATTAGAAAAGGGAGAAGAAGATTTTCAAAACTTTTCTGAAGACTTTAGAGAGCTTTTATAAAGACAGTGATCCAGAACAGAAGAATAGAGAAGCCAAAAGAAGAAGGCATCATTCTTGGAGAATATTTTTCTTTGCAGATTTTGCCAACTATAAATGCAAAAATGGTAGTTGAAAGGCTGAGAAATTGTGCAAAAAATTTTAGTTGTCTCACTGAGCTAAGGGTGCAAAACTTGAAGTGGACTTACAATGAACCCTAATATACATTCCTAGGCCTTCAACTGAGATCTGATGACTCGACTGGAGGGGTAAGAGCAAATTGGAAATAGACCAGCTCTCACGATGACGGAAACCTTAAATTTATAATACCCTGGTTACATTAAGAAGGTATACCTCTGGCCTAACTGCATGACAGAAGCCAAAATAAATCCCCCCTAAGAGAAAGATAAATTGCCCAGAGACTCAAATTATCTACACAAAATTTTACACACAATAGCTAAGAGTTAATCAAAACTAACCAGACATATAGAAATGCTTTCCTATTACAATACAAAAAAACAAACAATAGAAATGTAATTCAGATTATATAGTTATTGACATTATCATACATAAATTTCAAAATAAATATAATTAACATATTCAAAAGAGTAAATAATGAGACAGAATGAAGTAATGAGAAATAATGAGTAACTCAGTGGAGAAAACTAGCAGCACAGTAGAAAATGCTTAAAAGAGAATTAGTTATGTCAGAATAAAATACTCAACCTGAAGATCAAAACTTAAAGCAATAAAAATAGAAAATAGGAAAAGAGAATAAGATAATATGAGACATGGTTAAATGCCTTACACATGCATTTCAAAAGAAGAGAGGGGAGAGAATGAAGCAGAAAAACTGCTTGAAGAGATAATGATCAAGAATTTTCCAAAACTAAAATAAGGCAATAGCAAGAAATAAAATGTCTAAGTTTGGATATAAGAAATAAAACATTCAAAATTTGTAGATAAATAATTACATATTTAAAACATTCAAAATTTCAGAAAAACTACTCAAATTAATAAATAAATTTGGCAAGTTATCTAGATATAACATCAATATACAAAGATCAATCGGATTTTTATACATAGGCAATAAACAATTAGAAACTTAATTTTTTAAAATATCAAATAAAATAGCACTAAAAATCATCAAATACCTCAAAATAAAACTAATGAAAGATGTGCAAAACTGATACACAGAAAACTAGAAAATACTGAGAAAAACTTTTAAGACTTAAATACAAGGATATATTATGCTCATGGATTGAAAGACTAAATATTTTGACAATGTCAGTTCTCCACAACTTAATCTATATAGATTCAATGCAATCCCAAACAAAATCTCACCAAGGGTCTTGGGGGTGTGTGTGAAATTTGACAAGCTGATTATAAACTTCATACAAAAATTTAAAGGTTTGAAAATAGTCAAGGTAATTTAAAGAGAAACCAGAGTAGAAGGACTTGTATTATCAACATATCAAGATGCATTATATCTGACTGATTGCACAAGTTAAAAAATAGTCAGATAAACTTGCATTCAAATCACAGGCAGTGTGGTTAGTAGTGCAACAATAGGCAGACAGAATGGAGCCAAGACACTGATCTACACACAACTTATGATATAGATGACCCTGCCAAGAAGTAAGGAAAGGACATTTTTTCTTCCTTAATGGTCAAGTTTACAGGTATATAAAAATATCTTGACTCCGACTTCATGTCATACAATTCCTGTCTTTTGTAGATCTAAGGGTAAAATAATAAAGCTATTAGAAGCAAATATAGGAGGTTATCTTTATGACTTGAGATAGGCAACAATTACATAACAGGATGCCAAAACTCAGTAACCATAAATTAAAATATGATGAATAGACTGCATTAAAATGAGTAATTTCTGTTAATCAAAAATCCAGTACAAGTAGAAAAGTTTAGCCATGGATGGGAGAAAATACCTGTAAGGTATGGAACATTTAAAAAGATTAGTATCCAGAATTTTTTAAAATGTCTATAAATAAAAAAGAAAAATTAACTCAGTATAGAAGCAGGTAAGAGACTTTCTTAATAAGCATTTTGCAAAATAAAATATCCAAATGACCAATAAATTACACATAATCTTATTAATCAATACAAAAATGAAAATTAAAATCACAGTGTAATGCTACCACCAAACCCATGAGAATGACTGAAAGGAAAAAGATTGGCTTGATATTTCAAGTGTTGGAGGGGATTTAGAGCAATTGAAGATGTTCATGCCTCTTGGTGGGAGTGAAAATTGGTACATTCACTTTGGATAACCATTTAGCAGTAAATGTTAAAGTTGAACATAAGCATATCCATTACCCAGTAAATCCACTCCTCATTATATGCCAAATAGTGGTTAAACAAATGCATACCAAAATCCATGTATAAGATGTCCATAACATCATTATTCATAAAAGCCCAAAACTGGAAACAACACAAATGTCCATCATCAGAAGAATGGATTTTTTTTTTAATGCTGCATTCATATGATGGACTATCATAATAACAAGGTTCAGCAAACTCTTTGTGTGAAAGGCCCAATAGTAAATATTTTGGACTTTGAGTGCCATATGATCTCTACTGTAGCTTCTCATCTCTGCTATAATAGGGTAAAAGCAGTCAGAGATAATATGTAAACAAGTAAGCCAATGTGCATGGCTGTGTTTCAAGAAAACTTTGTTAGCTTCTGCCATGTAGCACTGGAAATGACTGAACTATTAACATGAAAGTACACGGATGAATCTCATAACAAGCAAGAGAAGGGAGACACAACAGAATTTATTCTGAAACGTGAAGGAGGAGATTGGAAGGGTTCTGAGGAAGGCTTCTGGCATGCTCCTAATACTCTATTCAATAAACTTTCTGAACTTTGAGGAAGGCCTGATCCCAAGTGCCAGTTAACAACACTTTACAAACCCCCCCTGCCACTCAGGACACCATAAGCTAGTGCAGGTACCAAGCAGAGGGTTGCCACATCTGGCAATTGAGAAAATCACCACACCAAGACTACAGATAACCAAGAGAACCCTACAGTGTCCACGCCAGCCCCCTTCCAACTTCAAATAAGAAGAAATTGTCTACCCAAAATGAGAAGGAACCAGAAAAATAATTCTGACAATATGAAAAACTGAGTTCTCCAACACACCCAAAAGACCACATCAGCTCTTTAGAAACAAGTCCTAACCAAAATGAAAGTTTTGAAATTCCAGATATAGAATTCAAAAAGGTGAAGATGAAATTGATCAATGAACTTCAGGAGAAAATTGAAAACCAACATAAAGAAATTTAAAAAACCATTCTGGGCATGGATTTAAAAATCTGTAAAGAGATAGCCTTAAAAAAAAGCCGAAATCTTGGAAATGAAAGAAGCATTTAGGAAAATATAAAATGCAGTGGAAAGTTATAACAGTAAACTAGATTAAGCAAAAATGGATCTCAGACTTGAAGACAAGGGCTTTGAATTAACCCAACCAGACAACAATAAAGAAAAATGAATCAAGCAAACAGAACAGGGTCTCCAGAAAATCTTGGATTATGTAAAATGTCCAAACCTAAGAATCATAGGTGTTACTTAGAAAGAAGAGAAAGCGACAGGTTTGGAAAACCTATCTGAGGGAATGATGGAAGAAAACTTACCTGGCCTTTCCAGAAATCTAAACATCTAGATACAAAAAGCCCAAAGAACTCCCAATAGATTTATTGCAAAAGATCATTTCCAAGGCATATAGTCATCTGGCTATGCAAAGTTAACAAGAAGAAAAGATTTTTAAGAGAAGTGAGACCAAAAGAAAAAAAAGAGAAAAGTGAGACAAAAACATTAAATAACTTACAAAGGTAAACCTATCAGACTAACAGCAGACTTCCCAGAAGAAATCCTACAAGCCAGAAGGGATTTGGGCCCCATTTTCTTCTGTTTCTTTTTTCCTTTTTTTTTTTTTTTTTTTTTTTGAGTTAGAGTCTCACTCCGTTGCCCAGGCTGGAGTGCAGTGGCACACTCATGTCCACCCCAGCATCAACCTGCTGTGCTCTGGCAAACCTACCGGAACTACAGGAGCATGCTACCATGCCCAGCTGATTTTTTGATTTACTGTAGAGATGAGGTTTCACCATGTTGCCCAAGTTGGTCTTGAACCTGTGGGCTCAGGCAATCCTCTCACCTCAGCCTCCCAAGGTGCTGTGATTACAGGGTTGAGCCACTGCACCGTCTGGAACCCCATTTTCAATCTCCACAAACAGGAAAACTGTCAGTCAAGGATTTCATATCCTACAAAATTAACTTTTATAGATGAAGGAGAAATGAAGTCAGCAGACAAGAAAATGCTGAGGGAAATTAGCACCACTAGACTAGCTCTACAAGAGAGTTCTAAATACTGAAACAAAAGATCAAAATACAACAACAACAACAGCAGCAAAATGCTGGAACCCAAATATATTAATAGAAAACCAACACAATAGAAAAAACAATGAATAAATAAACAAAGCAGCCAGATAGCAAGCAGTATGATGCATGGAACAGTACCTTATATATCTTTATTAACTCTAAATGTAAATGATCTCAATGCCCCACTAAAAAGATGTAGACCAGCAGAATGGATTTAAAAAAAACACAACCCAAATTTCTGCTGCCTTCAAGAGACCCATATACCTTACAAAGGCTCCAATATATTCAAGGTAAAAGGGTGGGGACAAATATTCCACACAAATGGAAACCAAAAATGAGCAGGACTATCCATTATCATATCAGATAAAACAGACTTTAAATTAACAATGGTTTTAAAAAAAAGACAAAGGTGACTATTGGATAATGATAAAGAAATCAATCCATCAAGACAAAACAAATTTAAATATATATGCAGCTTTATCAAACAAATCCTACTAGACCTATAAATAAGAGAGAGAGAGACATGAATACAATGATGGTGAGGGACTTCAGTCCACTTCACACTCCACTGACAGCAATAGACAGATCATCGAGGCAGAAAGTCAACACAGAAATATTGGTGGCAATAAGCCTCTAGAAGAAATGGGACTAACAGATATCTACAGAACTTTCCATTCCAAAACTATAGAATTATACATTTTTCACATCAGCACATGGAATGTTCTCCAAGATAGACCATAAGAAAGGCTACAAATAGAGTCTTATTAAATTCAAGAAAATGAAATCATGTCAAGCACCTTCTCAGACTACAGTAGAATAAAACTAGAAATTGACTCCAAGAAGAACTCATGAAACCAAACAAAGACATGGATGTTAAATAGCTTGGTACTGAATTATCCTTGGGTCAGCAATGAAATCAAGATGGAAATTTAAAAATTTCTTGAAATGAATGGCAACAATTTAAAAAGTTATCAAAACCTCTGGGACACAGCCAAAGTCAGACTCAGAGGCAAATTTATAGCACTTAAGGGCTACATTAATAAGACTGAAAGATCACATATCAACAACTTAACATTACACTTCAAGGAACTGGAAAAACACAAACAAACTAAACCCAAAAATAGCAGAAGAAAAGAAATAACAAAAATCAGAGCAAAACTAAGTGCAATTGAAATTAAAAAGTACAAAGGATCAATGAAACAAAATGTTGGTTCTTTGAAAAGATAAACAAAATTGATAGACCACTAGATAGATTAATCAAGAAAAAAGAGAGAAGGCTAAAATTAGCTCAATCAGAAATAAAAAAAGAGTCATTACAACTGAAACAATGGAAATTACAGATTATCTGAAACTGTTAGTAATATTTCTATGCAAATAAACGAGACAGTCTAGAGGAAATGGACAAATTCTTGGAAACATACAACCTCCCAACCTTTAATCAGAAAGAAACCCTGAACAAACCAGTAACTAGTAGCAAGATTGAAACAGTAATTAGCAGTCTCACAACAACAACAAAAAGTCCAGGATCTGACAGACTCTCAGTGAAATTCTACTGTGAAGTCAAAGAACTGGTACCAATTTTACTAAAGCTATTCCACAAAACTAAAGAGGAGGGAATCCTCCCTAATTCATTCTATGAGGCCACTATCACTCTGATATCAAAGTCAGGAAGAGACACAACAAAAAAGAAAACTGCAGATCAATATTACTTATGAACATAGACACCAAAATTCTCAACAAAATATTAGCAAACAGAATTCAGCAGCACATAAAAAAATAATGCACCGCAACCAAGTGGGTTTTATCCGTGGGACATAAGGGTGGTCAACACTTACAAGTCAATGAACGTGATCCACTACATGAACAGAATTAAAAACAAAAATCATACGATCATTTCAATAGATGGAGAAAAAGCATCTAATAAAATCCAGCATGCCTTCATGATTAAAAAAAAAAAAACAGCAAAATAAGCATAGAGAAAACATTTCTCAAAATAATGAAAGCTATGTATGACAAATCCACAACCAATGTCATCCTGAATGGTAAGTTGAATGCATTCCCCCTCAGAACTGGAACAAGGCAAGGTTGTCCACTTTTGTTACACCTATTCAGCATAGTACTGGAAGTCCTAGCCAGAGCAACCAGAACAGAAAAAGAAACAAAGCATATCCAAATTGAGAAAGAAGAAATCAAACCATCTCTGTAAGCCATAAAGACTCTTTCAAAAGACTCCTGGACTTGATCAATGAATTCAGTAAAATTTCTGGATACAAAATCAACACACACAAATTACTAGCACTGCTATACACCACTAGCGACCAAGCTGAAAATAGAACTCAATTCCATTTACAAATCAGCCAAAATCTAAACTATGTATGAATATATTTAACAAGAGGTGAAAGACCTCTACAAGGAGAACTACAAAACGCTGATGAAAGAAATTGCAGAAGACACAAGCAAATGGTGTAATCTACAGATTCAATGCAATCCCCATCAAACTACTGTCATCTTACACAAAATTAAAAAACATAATTCTAAAATTCATATGGAACCAAAAAAAAAAAAAATCCAGAATAGTCAAAGTAATTCTAAGCAAAAAGAACATAGCTAAAGATATCACGTTACCAGACATAAATCATACTACAAAGCTGTTGTAACCAAAACAGCATGGTACTGGTACAAGGACAGACAGACACATGGACCAATGGAACAGAATAGAGAGTCCAGAAAAAACCCAGATACCTACAACCAACTGATCTATGATAAAACAGACAAAAGCACACGCTGGGGGAAAGTACACCCTATTCAACAAATGGTACTGGGAATATTGGATGGCTACATGCAGAAAAAATGAAACTTGATCCCTATCTCTCTATATATACAAAAATTAACTTAAGATGAATTAAAGGCTTGAATATCAAACCTGAAATCATAAAAATCCTAGAAGAAAACCTATGAAAAACTCTTATGAACACCGACCTAGGCAAATAATTTCTGACTAAAATCCCAAAAGCAGATCCACAAAAACAAAAGTAAACAAGCGAGGCTTAAGTAAACTAAAAAGTTTCTGCACAGCAAATGAAAGTATCAACAGAGCAAAAGGTAGGCTTCAGAATGGAAGAAGATATTCATAAACTATACATCTGACAAAAGACTAATATCCAGAATCTACAAAGAACTCAAACAAATCAGCAATAAAAAAGCAAATAGCCCCATTAAAAAGTGGCTAAATAACATGAGAAACATCTCTCAAAAGAAGATACACAGATGGTCAAGAAACATGTGAAAAAATGTTCAACATCACTCATAATCAGGAAAATGCAAATTAAAATCACAATGAGATACCGCCTTGCATCAGACAGAATGACCATTGTTAAAAAATAAAAAAACAATAGATGCTGGTGTGGATGCAGAGAAAAGGAAACACTTATACTCTATTGGTGGGAGTGTAAATTCGTACAACCTCTATGGAAAGTGGTATGGAGATTTCTCAAGCAACTAAAAGTAGATCTACCATTTGATCCAGTAATCCTGGGGCTAGGTATCTATGCTGAGAACCAGAGATTATCATATAACAAAGACAACTGTACCTGCATGTTCATCACAGCACAATTTATAATTGCAAATTTGGGATCAACCTAAATTCCCATCAACTGAGCAGTGGATAATGGAAATGTGGTATGTATACACCATGGAATACTTCACAGCCATAAAAAAGAATGAAAGCTTGTCCTGTGCAGCAACATGGATGGATCTGGAGATCATCATCCTAAGTGAACCAACGCAGAAACAAAAAACCAAACAGTGCGTGTTTTCACTCATATGTGGGAGTTAAACGGTAAAAGAGATGGAAATAATAAATACTAGGACACCAATAAGGGGGGGAAGGAGAGGAGGGTTAGGGTTGAGAAACTACTTACGGGGCACAGTGTTCACTATCTGAGGAATGGGCCACCTGAGACCAAATCCCCACCACTACACAATATGTTCATGTAACAAAGACACGTGTAACCCCTAAATCTGAAGTAAAAAAAAAACAAACAAAAACTTTCCAATACTTTTACTCAATAACCTAAGTCATAGCTATAGCGTGTTCACTTTGCGGTCATTCACTGAGCTGTCCAATATGATTTGTGCACAGTTATACATATAGTTCAATAAACAATTTTATTAATTAATTCCTTGAAAACTCTAAAAGATGACTAAAGGATATCTAGAGATGCTTTGCTTTGAAAAATGCAAAGAAGTTAGTCAGATAGCATCAGAAACGTATTTTCATAGTAAATTTTGGGATAACATTAATTTTTTACCATGTGCATAGGATACTTGGCAAAATTGCATGGCCATTTACTGCTCGGAGATGAAATTGAACTTATGTTTGATGGTAAGTACTGAGGTTAAAACGAAGGCTTTATGCCTTGGTCTAACTAGGCTTACTCTCGTGATTCTAGTTCCATATGAGTTCTATAAGGGTTCCAGCAGAATAGGAAGAGGGTGGTAGTGGAGGTGGATGGTTATGGGGAATCAGTGAAAGACTGGGTTAGGAGATATCTTTTTTCTCTTTCTATTCTGTCTTACTCTTCTGTTGCAGTCTCTCCATTTATCCCTCTCATTGTCTGAGTCTTAACTATCATGATAATGCCCTTAGGAACTACAGAAAGTTGAAAATTCGTTCACTCAATCATCCAACAAATATTTTTCAGCCTCTCTTACATGACAGCACTATTCCAGCTGCTGGGGACAGAGCTACAAATAAAACCAATTCACTTCCCTCACAGAATTCATGTTTTAGTGGATAGCATTGTACAATACATTTTCAGAGGAAATAATTAAAGAAGGGCAATTATTAGTCTATCAAAATGTTTGGGTCTTAAGGATCTCTCTCTCTCAACCTCTGTTTATTGCTCCACCAGGGTCAAAATTACAAATAGGTGAGTTACAAAATAAGTTGATTGCCTTCCTTTCTCCCTTCCTTAATAGACTATTTCTAAGAGCAGTTTTAGGTCCACAGCAAAATTGAGCTGGAGGTACAAGGTTTTCCTGCATAGCCTCTGCCCTTACCCATGCACAGCCTTCCCCATTATTGACATCTCCCCTCAGTACATTTGTTAAAAGCCATGAACCTACATTGATAAATCATTATTTCCCTTCCTTTTTCGTTATTTCATTCACTCATTCATTCAACACATATTTCACTGCCAGCTAAATGCCAAGCACTAGAATTCTCCATCTTTCTTACAAGCTTTTTCTTCTTTCTCTCCTCATCATCCTTCTGCTTCTTCTCCTCTCTCTCTTTCTTTTATATATCTTCTTTTTTTTTCTATTTCTTTTATTAGAAATAAAATGGTAATTCACACAGTCTACTATCTGGATAAAATAATATTAGTGTTTTGGTATATTATTATCCTGGATATTTGAAAAGAATAAAGGCTATCACATATTTGTTTTTTAAACTATCGTGATGATTTTACAACTTTTTCACTTACCTTTGCATTATAAACATCTTTCCATGCCAAGAAATATGAGTCTACATCATCATGTAAATATGTGTGTACTATTTTATTTATGATATGCCTAACTTTAAGCAGTTCCCTATTACGGAATTTGTAGACGTCGGATTTCAGCTTCTTCATCATTATGACCAGGAAGAACCTCTTCATAATTATATGAATATATATTTATACAGTCTAGCAAAATGTTCCACACATAAAAGTTACTCGATAACGTTTAGTGAACATTTCCATTTTTCTTTTAATGGGGGCTGGTGGGAATAAAAGATAAAACTTCATGGATGCTATTAACCAATGCAACAAAATGGACATGGGGAGAGTAGGAAGTAGGGAGATAAGAAGAAAGAGAGGTCTGTGAAAAGTGGTAAGGCTATTTAAGGTGAGAGCTTCTTGGACTCTAAGACAGCAATAAGTTGAACTAAGGTCTCTTCTGCTGTTACAGCTACTGAACTAGCGCTTCAGGACAAAGACCCAACGATCAAGGGGTTGGCAAATATAACCCTTAAAATTTTAAAGGAAATAGACTCTGTAGTCACCTCTTCGACTCTTAAATAAAACTTCCAATGTTTCTTGAGCTTCTCTTATGTCAAAATATTGGAGCCTCTTTATAATTATAATGGGTCCAGTGATCAGAGAAGCTGTCCTACAAAGATAGAAGATGTCAAGAATGATAAAGAAGGCCTTATAGAAGAGAATGATTATGACATTTTGGCAAAGAATGAGAGATCCAACAATGCTTTGGAGCAGACCTCACAATAGGAATGATTTTTTTTTTCTTCTGATAATTTGGGTCTATGTTTAGATACTTTTTTGAATGATGCTAGAAGCTTTTACTGTCCCTTCTTAATTTTCTGTTCAAATACAGAAATCTGAAAACTCTGGTGCCTCTCTTGGTTTGACTATTTCATGAAGCCCACAATGAAAACTGAAAAAATATGTAAGCAAAGTGTTAGATGAGCGGCTCTGGGAACAGATTCAAACAGTAAGCATCTATTGAGCACCTTCCTAAGTGCCAGACACTGTGTTAGGCAGTGGGGGACACCTGGGTGACATAGTTCCTGTCCAGGGGATGGCCACTGTCTAGTGACACCTACTGTGGTCATGTCTGTCTTGCTGAGGATACTACCTAGGGCAAGGCTCACAGAAAAAGAGAAGGAACTTGAAGA
Source organism: Carlito syrichta (assembly GCF_000164805.1). Lineage (NCBI taxonomy): Eukaryota > Metazoa > Chordata > Mammalia > Primates > Tarsiidae > Carlito > Carlito syrichta. The sequence goes on from NW_007058326.1 coordinate 22,404, forward strand.
AGGGAAAAAGGGAGGAGGCGCATATACTGCAAGCAGAGACATTGAGGCAATAAGAGTGTAGGGCAAAGCTGAGGAGTTTGTGGATACATCTGTTAAGCAAGAAAGAGAGCTGAGAGTAGAGAGAAGATTCTGCTATGCTAATGGTTTTGAGCCTTTTCAAGTGAAAATTGGGCAGTCGCTCCTAGTCCGTATTCCCCATCACCATTAATATTTAGTCACTCTGTTCTAGGATGTTAAAACCTCTTTAGTGACCTTGCTTGACTTAAGTCTCCAGGCTCGGCTTTCCCTCCACCCACTCTTAAATTCCCACCTGAGCATAAGCCACTCCAGTCACAGGAAACTACTTGTATGAAGGCTGATAATTAAGTTCACGAACTCATCCTAGAAAAGGTGCTACATACCTCATTGCTGAATTTCACTATGGTCACCTTCAAAATACTCGCCTTGGAAAGCTGGTGCACCAACACCAGTGCTTCGCCTTCCTGTCAAAGCAATTTTGGAACTCTCTTTCTGGAATGGCCATCAGAGTTGTTGTCATGTTACCCTTGATGTTCTGAATGTCATCAAAATGTCTTCCTTTCAATATTTCCTTTATCTTCAGGTAAAGAAAAAAATCATTGGGGGCCAGATCAGGTGAGTACAAAGGGTGTTCCAATATAGTTATTTGTTTACTAGCTAAAAACTCCCTCACAGACAGTGCTGTGAGAGCTGGTGCATTGTCGTGATGCAAGAGCTCCTTTGGGACCACTTTTGCCCACACCTTTCTCATGTTAGGATTATCAGTTAAGATTTTCCTCTTTCTCTATCATTGTTTATTTGATCTGCTATGCATGCTTTTTACTGTCGGCTGATGATTTTGACACAAAATTCAATGAATTTTTGCAATATTTTCATCAGTTTTGCTCAATACTGGCCATCCTGAACCCTCTTCTGTCCCCTCAGAAAAAAGTTTAATCTATTTGTACACTGCCATTTTTTTCATGGCATTATACTCATAAACTTGGACTGACATGTCCATAATTTCACTTACACACTTGCCAAATTTAGCAAGAACTGTATGTAATGTCTTGCCAAATTTAGCAAGAACTGTATGTAATGTTTGTGTTTTGCTCTAATTCAAACTCCGACATTCTCACAACAGTTCTGATGGCCATTCTAGACAAAAAGTTCCAAAACTGTTTTGATGGGTGAACTGGTCACTGGCATTGGTGCATAGCTTCCAAAGGGGAGTACTTCAAAGATGATGGTAGCAATATTCAACAATGAGGTATGCAACACTTTTTCTAGGGTGAGTTTGTGTACTTAATTGTCAGAACCTGTAGTTAAATAAAGGCACTTTTTCCTTTGTTGATTTGGGTGTGGTGGCTTTGTAATGTATCAGCTTGCTTTTCACATATGTTTTCATTTATCTGCTGGGTCACCTTCTCTGGTGTAGGACAGCAGTCATTCTACCTTTCCCTAAATCCTCCAGCATCTCTGATTTGGGGGCCAGGTGAGTTTAGTTCTGTTGACAAAGGACACCAACTCCTCCTGCAAAACACCTCCATCATCACCATTAGTGTTGGAAGCAGTAAGAGACAGACACAGTCTTGAACGTACAGGTTCTGCCTCATCCTTCTCTCCGCATTCCACATACACCTTCACTTCCCAACTGCCTGCTCTGCAGATTTCAAGCTCCAGCATCAGATATGAAGATGCTAGCCCTCAAAGACTAGATGAGGTAACCTGCTCCCACAAGTGCCTGAGGTCAGATCCTCAGTTCTGCTTCTCTAAATCCTGACTGATCTACCTGGGCTGCATTTTCTGGCTCCCTTTGATTAAGGAAGGTAGATGTGCCTCCTATGTTTTGCCTTAATACATAGTGATTATACTTCTTATTGCTTTTCTCAGACCTTAGTAAAATTGTTTATTTCCTTCTACTTCTGTCCCACAAAATTGAAGTTTCTTGAAAGCCACCATATTGTCTTACACCTGGTCGTTTACTCTGGGACTCACAATGCCTGGAACCTATATGTGTTCAATGAATACCTGCCAAATGATTGAAACATTAACAGAACATACTACTCTCACATCTCAATAAAAATTAACATATGCATGAAATAATGGAGTAATAAAATAACAACAAATAGAAATAATGAAAGAATTGATTATTTTAATTTATCCCTTAGTCCATATTATTTTATATTACCCAAATGTCTCAGACCTCACCTTTTAAAGTTAGGGTAAATTTCCTTTCCCACCTACTAAGTGAGCAGGTTACCTAGAGAGGAGACTGATAATGACCTCACCAAAGACACCTAATTCCGAATCCCCAGAATCTGCAGATGTGATTAAGAATATTGAGATGGGAAGATTATTCTGGATTATCTACGTGGGAGTTCAGAGAGAAAAGAAGTTTTTGAAGATGCTACGCTGCTGGCTTTGAAGATGAAAGTAGGGGCCATGAGCCACGGAATGCAACTCTAAAAGCCAAAATAGGCAAGGAAATAGATTCTCCTCCTGGAATTTCCAGAGTAGGGAGGTCTTACAAACACCCTGATTTTGGCCCGGTGATACCTATTTTGGATGTCTGACATCCAGAATTTTAAGATAACCAGTTCATGTATTTTAAGACCATAAGTCTGTGGTAATTTGTTAGAGCAGCAATAGAAAATTAATATACCCAAATTTCTGCAAAACAAAGCAAATCAAGTCAAACCATACCCATCAATCAATCAATCAGACAGAGACAACAACTAGTGCAATGAAACTTACATAAATTTTGAGATTTCTGGAAAAGATCTGATATTTATGTTAGACATGATCTTCAATGTCCTGTAGGCCACCCCACTCCCAGGGATTTCTCTCTCTCTCCCAATCTACTCAGTAAACTTCTTAATCATCTTCTGGTTCTCTCTCCTCTTTCTCCCTTTCTTGTCCTCTCTTCACCCCATATTTCCCTGACTTCCCCAGGATCTCTGAGTTCTTTTTACTTTATTTTGTAAGACACCCCAACTTCAACCAGAATGCCGGGATCTTGCATATGTTCTGAAGACATAAAGGAATCCCTTCAATAGACTCCACCTTCTTTAGGAGATATTAATAGTTGTGGTTATGAACAGTACCTTTCTCCCTGGCACATGACGATGTGACTCCCGTTTTTAAAAATTATAAAAATCCTTGCAGACTTCCCCATTGCTTTTAGGGGTAAGACAGCAGCTAATAGGGCCCTTGAGGGAAGCAGGATCTTGAGGCCATGCAGGGTCTGACCCTGCATTACTTGCCAACCTCATGGAACACTCCTCTGCTCACTCTCTAAACTCCAGAGGCACTGCATTCTCAACAGCCCATGTCTCCCTACCTATTAGGGCCTTCACTCATGTTCTTCCTATGCCTGAAACGCTCTTTCTGCCCCCTCATCCAGTCAGTTCCTACCCATACTTCAAACCCAACTCAAAAGTTATTTCCCTAGGAAGCCTCTCTAACCTCTGTATACCTTTGTAGCGCTTACCATACTAGGATACTTAATTATAAAGGAAATTAATGGAAAAGCAAATCATTTTGCAATTAGTTACCTCTACTCTGATCCCCTTGCTAAAATATCAGCACCATAAGGTCATGAATTGTGTCTGCTTGGTTCACCTCTGTATCCAGAAAGGCCATAAAACACCTCTGCTAAAGATATCAAACTGTATTTCAAGAAGGATTGACATAATGAGGTAGTATTAATCTTGTGTGTCTTTGTATTAAAGTAAATGGATTCTTTCTAGAAGATAAGGAAGACTATAGTACAACTCTTCTATACTACTAGAAAATACTCCTCCCCTCCTGCCTACATCTGTTGTTTTTTGATTTATTAATGATGGGCAACCTTACTGGAGTTAGGTGGTATCTCAATGTGGGTTTAATTTGTGTTTTTCTGATGATTAGTGAGGCTGAGCATTTTCTTCATGTGTCTGTTGGCTGCTCATATGTCTTTTCTTGGGAAGTATCTATTCATGTATTTTGTCCACTTTTTACTAAGGTTGTTTTTTGGTTTTTTTTTTTCCCCCTTGGTTCATTTGAGTTCCTTGTAGATCCTGGATGTCAGGCCCTTGTCAGATACATAGTTAGAAAATATTTTATCTCATGAGGCAGATAATAGTCTCATCCAGTTACTGCTCTCAACTTCAATTCTGTGACCTTTGGGTGACATGCCTGCTCCTTAGTGAGGTATGACCTCCCTCATTATGCTACTCCTTCTTGAAATACAGTGCTGGCATTTTTAACAGAGGTGTTTTTGTGGCCTTTGTGGGTTCAAGGATGAACCAAAGTACCTTTTGAGCTGGGATTTGAAGTATGGTCTAGCACTCTATACAATGGCAAAAACTCCCCATTGGACTGTCAACAGTAGAACTGTATTCTAAGCCAATTTGTTTCTGTGGTACTAAAAATGATGATCCTATAGTAGGTTGAATTTATGTAATAATATTGTTTTTCTCTTTATTTTATTATGTGGGGTACAAGTCAGGATTAGGTGCATGAGGAGTCTAGGTATAGGTAAAGCTTGGAACTCCAACTGTTCTTCACTTCCCCTGGTATAGGATCAGGTACCCTTTGTGAAGTCATGTGCCCTTTCCTCTCCCTCCCTTCCCTGGCAGTGTCCTGTGACTGCTGATCTTTCCTTTGTAGCATTGTGATAAATGTTCAGAATTCACTTATGAGTGTGAACATGTGGTATTAAGTTTTTTGTTTCTGTGATAGATCACTAAGTATAATGGACTCTAAATCCATCCAGTTTGCTATGAAGTCCATAGTTTTGTCCTTCGTTATGGCTGCATACTACTCCATCGTGTATATGTACCACATTTTTTTTTATCCAGTCCACTTTTGATGGGAAGCAGGGTTGGCTCCAGGTTTTTGTAATTGTGGATAACTCATCGATAAACATGTATGTTCAAGTATCTTTTTTGTAGAATTATTAAGTTCCTCCAGGTATTTTCCCAGGAGAGGGATTGCTAGGTCATATGGAAGGTCAATTTCTAGTTTTTTAAAAAATTGTCACATTGTTCTCCACAGAAGTTAGACTAATTTGCACTCCCACCAATGGTGTAGAAGCATTCCCTTTTCTCTGCACCCATGCCAACATCTGTTGTTTTTTGATTTATTAATGATGGGCAACCTTACTGGAGTTAGGTGATATCTCAATGTGGGTTTAATTTGCGTTTTTCTGATGATTAGTGAGGCTGAGCATTTTCTTCATGTGTCTGTTGGCTGCTCATATGTCTTTTCTTGGGAAGTATCTATTCATGTATTTTGTCCACTTTTTACTAAGGTTGTTTTTTGGGTTTTTTTTTTTTCCCCCTTGGTTCATTTGAGTTCCTTGTAGATCCTGGATGTCAGGCCCTTGTCAGATACATAGTTAGAAAATATTTTATCTCATTCTGTGAGTTGTCTCCTCACTCTCTTTGGCTTCTTTTGCTGTGCAGAAGCTTTTCAGTTTGATGAGGTCCTATTTGTCTATTGTAGCTTTTATGTGATTCATTTTTGGGGATTTGATCATGAATTGGTTGCCTATACCTATGTGCATTAAGTGTATCGCCTGTGTTTTCTTCTATGACTCTTATAGTTTGAGGGTTTATGTTTAGGTCTCTGATTCATTTAGAGTTGATTTTTTTTTTTTATATGGCAGTAGGCAGGGGTTCTGTTTCATTCTTCTGCATGTGATCAGCCAGTTGTCCCAGCACCATTTGCTGAATAAAGTCTTATCTCCCCAGTGATTGTTATTACTGGTTTTGTCAAAGAAGAGTTGGTTAAGAGATCAGGTTTTTGCTCCCAGAATCTCTGTTCTATTCCATTGGTCTATATGTCTGTTTTTATACCAGTACCAGGCTGTTTTGATTATTGTAGCCTTATAGTAAAATTTGAAGTCTGGAAGTGTGTTGCCTCCTGCTTTGTTCCTTTTGCTGAGGATTGTTTTGGCTCTTTTTTGTTTCATGCTCTTTTTTTTTCATATTAATTTCTGTATTGTTGTTTCCAGGATTGAGAAGAATAACGTTGGTAATTTGATGGGTATTGTGTTGGTAGATTGTCTTGGATAAGATGGACATCTTGACAATACTGATTCTTCCAATCCAGGAGCAGGGGATGTTTTTCTATTTGTTTGTGCCATCTTTGATTTCTTTGAGCAATGTTTTGAAATTCTTGTTATAAAGGTCTTTTATTTCTCTGGTAGATGTCAAGGTATTTCTCTTTCTTTCTTTCCTTTCTTTCTTCCTTTCCTTTCTTTCTTTCTTTCTTTTCTTTCATCGTTTTCGTGAATGGAATTGTGTTTCTTATTTGGTTCTCTGCCTGTTTGTTGTTGGTGTATAGAACCATTGTCTTTTGCACGTTGATTTTGTACCTCAAGACTTTGCCAAAGTCATTTATCAGTACAAGCAGGTTTTAGATGGACTCCCTTGGGTTTTCAAGGCATAGGATCATACAGTCTGCAAAGAGGGATAGCTTCATTTCCTCTTTACCTATTTTCATATTCCTGATTTCCTTCTCTTGCCTCATTGCTCTAGCTAGGACTTCCAGCACCAAGCTGAACAGAAGGGATGAGAGTAGGCATTCTTGTCTTGTTCCCATTTTCAGGGAAATGCTTCCAACTTTTGTCCATCGAGTAACATGTTGACTGTGAGTTTATCATAGATAGTTCTTACTATTCTGAGGAATGTTCCTTTGTGCCTAGGTGCTCAAGGGTTTTTTATCCAGAAGGGATGCTGGATTTTGTCAAAAGCTTTTTCTGTGTCTAATGATATAATCATGTGGTTCTTATTTTTTTATCTGTTGATATGCTGAATTATATGTATGGTCTTGCAGATGCTGAACCGTCTGGAATGAAGCCTATTTGGTCATGGTGGATGATTCCTGAGATATGATGTTGGATCCAATTTTCTGGAATATCATTGAAAATTGTTGTATCTATGTTCACCAAAGAGATTGGCCTATGATTCTCTTCCTTGTTGGGTCCTTGCCGGGTTTGGGTATAAGTGTGATGATAGCTTTATAAAATGATATAGAGAGGGTTCCATATTTCTCAATTGTCCAAAATACTTTTGATAGGATTGGTATTAGCTCCTCTTTGTATGCTTTGTAGAATTCCACTGGGAAGCAGTCTGATCCAGAGTTTTGTTTTGTTTTGTTGTAGGTAGATTTCTTACGACAGGGCCAATTTTCTGGGTTGTTATTGGTCTAGTTAGAGTATCAATTTCTTTTAGTTTCAGCCTTGGAAGGTTGTATGATGTCAGAAAATCCTCCATTGCCTTTACATTTTTGAGTTTGTTTCTGTGCAAGTGTGCACAGTAATCTTTGATAATCTTTTGAATTTCTTTGGAGTCAGTTGTAATTTCATCTTTTGTGTTTCTGAGTATGTTTATTTGATCTTTTTTCTCTCTTTTTTAGTCAATCTGGCTAGGAGTCCATCAATCTTATTTTTCCTTTCAAAGAACCAGCTTTTTGTTTTGTTGATTTTTTCTATGACACTTTTGTCTTTTATGTCCTGTAATTGGGACTGTATTTTGGTGATCTGAATTATTCTGTTGAAGTTAGGGTTTTGGTGGTCTTGCTTTTCCTGGTTCCTTAGGTGTGATGTTAAGTTGTTTACTTGTAATCTTTCTGTTTTCTCAATGCATATGTGTAGAGCTATCAATTTCCCTCTTATTACTGATTTCATGGCATCCCAGAGATTCTGGTAGGATGTATTTTTGTGTTCATTTGTTTCCAGAAACTTTTTAATTTCCATCTCTATTTCCATGTTGACCCAGGAGTCATTCAGTAGTTTGTTATTCAGTGTCCATGTCTTTGTGCATTTTGAGAGTTCTTATTGGTAGTGATATTTATTTTTATTCCATTGTGGTCTGAGAAGATGCATGATAATATTTCAATCTTGTGGAATTTGTTTATGCTTGATTTATATCTGAGAATGTGGTCAATCTTAGAGAATGTGTTGATGAGTAGAATATATAATTGTGGTTGTTGGGTGGAATGTTCTGTAGAGTGTTCTGTAGATACCTCTTAAGTCTATTTGGTATAGCATCAAGTTAAGGATCTAGATTTCCTTATTGATTTTTTGATTTGATGATTTATCCAGGATTGTTAGTGTGGTATTTAAGTCACCCCAGTTATGATTATGTTAGATTCAATATCTTTTTTTTAGTTACTTAGTGTCTGCTTTATAAATCCTGGTGCTCCTGTGTTAGGTGCATATATGTTAAGATGGATATTTCTTGCTTGTGGATTGATCCTTTTGTCATAATGTAGTGTTCCTCTGTATCCTTTTTAATTTTTAATAGCTTGAAGGCCATTTTATCTGTTATCATAACTTTTGCCCTTTTTGTTAAGAATCATAACTTCTGTCATTTTTGTTTTCCACCCTCCTGAAAGTTCATTTTCTGTCCTCTAATTTTGAGTCTGACTGTGTCCTTTGTAGTGAGGTATGTTTCCTGAAGGCATCATATTGTTGGATCATTAGTTGTTATCAAAACACTTTGCCATTCTATGTCTTTTCAGTTGTGCATTTAGTCCATTCATATTCAGGCTGATTATTGAAATATGAGCGTTTATCCCTTTTATAAGTCTGTTTTCTTTTAACTTTTGAGTTAATATTTGTATGTGTTTTCATATTTGCTTTGTGCAATAATTTTAATAATAGAATGAGTAGCAGATGTTGGCTAGATCTCTAGCAATTTCTTTTTCCTTTCTGATACATTGAAGGAGGTGATTTCCCAGTCAGCCTTGCAATTAAGTTGGCCAAGTGACTTGCTCTGGGTAGTCAAGCGTGAAAGTGATGAGTGTCATCCTTCTTCCTCCTCCTCCTCCTCTTCTTCTTCTTCTTTGTTTCTATTTTTTAATAGATAGGGGTCTCTCAAAGTGGCCCAGGCTGATCTTAAAATCCCAGCCTCAAGCAATTCTTCCAACTTAGCCCCTTAAAGCACTGAGATTAAAGGCATGAACCCCATACCCAATCTTCACTTCTGTGTCTATGTGGATAAGTAATAAATGTTCTTGTTCCTGCCCTTCTGTGTCAGATGCCATTTGTTAAAAAAGGTGGCATCACAAAATGGAAGGTGCTTGGGTCCTTGAGAACAACTTTTCAGGTAAGGTGTCCAACCCACTTCGGACTATTATATGAAAACTAGAGGTGATGTTGCACTCATTCTGAAAGAATACTATCTGCCAAAATGCCATAGCTCATAACCTTACAAGGCTCATAACCTTGTAAGTAAAAACAGTACAAGCAGAAGCTTGTTCAAATACAAAACAGTATAAGCAGAAGTTTAGAAGATAAAACCAGTGCTACTGTCATAAAAAAACATAAATTAATTTGACTGTGGTCATTATTATATGTGGTCATGAATATATACATTCATGTATATGTGTATATATACTCAAGTCATCATGATGTGCTGGAGACCGGCTCCAGACGAGAGTCAGGGCCTTAGGTGAGAAAATCAGGAGCGGCGAAGAAAGAAGGCACAAGTTGACTTTCTGGGTAGAGTTCAGGACTCTTCCAAATTTTATTTAATCTTCACATGCTTATATAGGGCATTTTCAACCCTCAATCCTCTCACATATGTGCCCATAAATGCTTACATTATGTTTTTCTTTCACAATTAAACGTTTTACAATGATCTATTTGTTCCTTCCTGTCCCTTTCTGTCCCCGGGAGGTTATTTATGTCAAAACCAATAGACAGGAACGAAACAATATCTACTAAATATTGTTACCTGTAAGCTTTTAACCCTCCCCTCTTTTGTAACATATTTCTAACTAAATTCTTACATGTAACTTAGCAGCAATATATTGGCATTTACATTTATAACTAATTTTATTATTTCTTAATTATTTTCTGTAAACTTTTCTTATTATGTACCTATTTTTATTCTTATTATACTTGTATGAATCATAATCTAATAATACTTAGCAACCTTTATATGAATTATATCTGACTACTCTTATATTTTATATTTATTTCCTATTTAATTATATTTTATCTAATTATTTTTAACCATTATCCTATTTTTATCTATATTATACTCATACTACTAAATCGTATTAACCTTACAATTTTATATCTACTATGTCTATACTTCCTTAAATTATGTTTAAAAGCAGCTGCCCTCAGGATCGACTTGTCTCAGTTCTCACAAACTTTCTCCTCCATCTTACCCATCTAAGGTGTTATTTTAGTATAGGGTCTGTTAACCATTAGAAACAGAGAATGAGAACGTTTCTTCTCTTCCTCGTACACAATGGTCTTGCTTTTCGGGAGAAAGAAGGTCACAAAACATTCCCTAGTGTCTCTAATGGATGTGTTTTTGCTGTTGTTCCTTTCTTATGTTTCTATACCTAGTTTTACTAATACATTATCCTCGCCTGTTTTTCCATTAGAACTATATTTGTTACAAAAAAGGGGAAACTGTTTTTGCTTAAGCACGCACTCCTTATGACCAAAGGGGCCCATCAACGGGATCCATGGGGCTTTGCCTCCAACACGGACGCTTTTTGCTAGGGCCTTGCTCCCAGCCAGTGTTTTTTCCTACATTCAGGCAGCCTCCACTTTGTCTTCGTTTAGGAGTTGCGGCTCCCGACAATGATGTACATCTTGATTTATCAATTAGATATTTAAAATCTTTATTTATTAGACATTTTAAAATAAAAAGAATTTTAAAAGGCTCTTCCATATACTTTCATCATCAACTCTTATGGGATGACTCATTTGGCATCCCATATTTAAGATGAACATAATTGCAGAATAAAGTTTTGCCTTTTAATAAAAAAAAAAAAAGGGCAACAGAAAGCCTTTGTGGCAGATGAGATTAAGGGTAATTTTATTTACCATTTTCTCACATTTCTGTGCTGGCTTTCTAAAAATCAAGCACAGAAGTCAATAGGTCAGTAGGTAAAAGATAAGAATTTTCAGGTTTGAAAAGTAAGTCTTTACAAGCTCCTTGGCTATTGTTTCTTATGTGTAAAAATGACTGACAGCAAACACATAGCAATCATTCTAGATGTTGGTGGAACAGGTTAGTCAAAGAAACCCCAAGCTTAACCTATTGCAGTCTGCAATTGCCAAAACAATCTCAGTGAGCCCAAACTCATACCAAAAGAAATAGAATTCAAAACTAAGCAAACTACCAGAAGGACATGCCTCATAATCCTCACCTTGAAGAGAAAAGACCCAGGTCCACAGAGGACAGTGGAAAAAGAGGTTCTCTTAGAACATAGAACCAGGCAGGAGTTGCCAAATTGCCTGACTAAAAAGTTTGTTCTAGTGCTGGGACCCAGGGTCATCACCATCTCTGCCTGGTGGAATTTGATGATGTCTATAACCAGTGACCACATTTCCCATCTCCCTTTCTCTAAAAATGGTGGTTTTTATTGCACGTTTCCTGTGTCTTCTCCATTATTATATGTTGAATGGGTAAAGGTAGACGACATCCTTTCTTTCTGCGAGAATGTAGTCACACCATCAGGAAGAAAAAGGAGCCACCTTATGTGGACCCTGAAGAACAGAAAGACAAAAGGAGCCTGAGCATTGGTAGCACTTTAAAGCTGTACATTATTAACTATGCAGCCATAATGAAGGACAAACACATGGACTTCGCAGCAACTGTGATGGATTTAGAGTCGATCATACTCAGTGATCAATCACAGAAACAAAGAACAGAGTACCATATGTCCTCACTCATAAGAGAACCTTGAACAATTATAATACTATAAGAAAGTGGGAAACTGCCAGGGGAGGGAGGGGCACACTTCATCAACAAGGGTACAAGCATAATGAACAGTTGTATACCTAACCCTGAATTGTACCCCACATCTTTAAAATAAAGAATAAATAAATAAATAAAAGCTGTACATTAGCCCTACATTCCCACATCCTGAATTTCTTGTTACACAAGAAAAATTATACTCTTTTTTTGGTTTGCATTTCTGCTACATTTAGCCTAATGTAATTCCTGAGTGGTATAATATTGGTTTTCTAGACTTATAGCCAAGTTTTTTGCCATTATAATAACATATTTCATTGACTAAATCTTAAGATTCATCCCGATTTTGTGTGCCATCAAAAAAACATTCTGTTCATAAAACTATAATTTGGTTTATAAACTGATAATAAGCATGGCCCTATTTCAGAGATGCTAAAAGTGATTCAGTTACACACATTAAGAAGAGTTTGGTCCATTTGCCTAAAAAATAAAATATACATATATATTGGCATAGACATAGAAAATTTTGCAAATATACACAAAAAAGTCATAATGGTGATTGCCTCTTGGGAGTAGAAATGAAGACTATAGGATAGAAAATTTATTTTTACCTTTTGCTTTTTAAAATTATACACATGCATTACCTTTACAAATAATTCAAAATAGAATGTGAGCACTCTGAGAATGAACATTTAATTTTTTCGACCCCTGTACTGCCAAGATCTAGAACAATGCCTGTAATTTAGCTGGCACTCAAATATATGTTGATCTAATGATGATTCTTAAATAAGTCTGCTTAAGGAAATAAAGAAATCATCTGTTTTCTCATCAGTAATCCACAAGCTCTTTTGAGATTAGAGATAGGTAACACTTGTCATTGAATCCCCAGCACTTGGGACAATGCCTGGCCCATATTAGGAACTAGATAAACATTTTGGAAATTTAAAAACCGTGTTACACAGAAAAGTATAGGCTAGATGTGTTGACCATGAAGAAATAGTGATTTAGAGCGGCGTCTTGGTTTAATTAAACTATGCGGAAACACCGGTTTGATGGCAATCCACTGGATATTGAAGAGGGGAATGTGTGCACAGGAAAACCAACTAAGTGGGCACTGTGGAATGGCAAGCAAAATTGCATGAGAGCTTCTGTCAAGAGCGTGACGGAAGTAAGTGGCTGGACTTGGTGCTTCTGTGGCACATTGAACATTTCAAAGTATATACAGTATTGCCAGAATTACACCTATCACAAGTCAGTATCTCCCCTTGTCCTCCAACCCCAGTAAGGATGGGGTAAGATGCAAAATTTGAAGCCTCAAAAATTTAAACAAACCATCTTAGGCCATGCAGATGCTCACTGGAGACTTGGAGTCAAATTCAGCAGCTTTGTCTTAATGTTCTGTTTCTAATGTTCTGTTTCCACTAGACTCTGCTGATTTTTCTTCAAGGGACCTTCCCTCTGCACTGCTTCCCCCACACCATATCATGATATAGAAAGAAATTAATCTAGTCAAGTCATTAATCTACACTTTAGAAGGAGAATGGTTAAAAAAAATCCTTTTGTAGGTCCATAGTCAAAATCCCAGTTCTGTATTATTAACATACTGACTGGAATTGGATGCTACTTAGAAATATATTTATGAGGCCACAAGCACTAAGCTATTCTACAATGTCAGAGAATGTTATCCCTGATATTTTTGGATCCTATTTCTTTACAGCTTGATTTCTGTTCATGTATTTTTCCTTCCATTATTCTCCCTTTTCACTACTTACATAATGAAAAACGTCTCAAGATAAAATTTTATTTCATGAACTATCAACTACAAGGGAAGGAATTATATTAAGGGGTTATAATTGCCGATTGTAGCTGAGAATAGCAAACAAAAAACACTTTTTAATAGAGAAGAATGGGTTAATGAAAGAACAAAAAAACAAGTAATAATAATAGGAGTTGTCTGGGCTGATGATAGCTTTAAATGAACATGACCTCCATTGCAAATGGAAGCTAGGAAGGGACCTTCAGTGTGCTTCCAGACGATAGCCAAGATATACATGTATAAGATCCGATATACATACAATATTAATGGCATAAATTAGTATATTACATCTTGAAATTTGGAAGTATTTTAGGTCATTTCTTGCTAATAAAATGCCCATCACTTTACCGTGATGTCCAACATTTTACAGATGTATTTATTAAAACAATTTCATAAAGTAACCCTAACCATGAAAACTTTTATAACTACTTCAGAAACACGTAAAATAAACAGAACACATGCATTCAGAGAAACTTACAAGTATTTCAAACACTGGTTGAGTCTCTAATAAATGAAGAAACGAAGGAATTTTTTAGTTTGTTAACAGGTTTCTCACTCCCCTCCCCAGATACAGTGTGTTTCTGTGTCAAAGTTGAGCATAGAATGAACTTTTTCTGAGCCCTTCCTAAGACCTAAGTGCTTTATATGCATCATTTAATCCTCATAACAATCTTCTGAAAGTAAACAGCATTTTATTCCCTTTCTAAATATTAAAAAACCCAAAACACAGAAAGAGTAATTTTCCAGGACACATAACCAGTAAGTGGAATTCAGGGGTTCAAATTCAGACTTTCTGACTCTAACCCACCCAACTCCTGATTGTTAAGTTCTGCTGCTTCCAAGTTTTATTCGGCTCATAAAATGAGGTTATCTCCCTTTTGATTACAATTCTTACATTCGTATAAAGAACCTGGTCATCAAAAAACCTTTTATATCTATCACCTTCACAACAACTTGTAGAAAGGGTATATCCCTATTTAAGGTGGAAAAAAATAAAGCTTTATGTTTATTGCCTATCTTAATCAAGAGCTGGTTACAGACTGAGTAACCTGAAGTATACGGGCAAGTGGTGGCCCTGGACCATCAGAAGGACACCCAGTTACTCTTCCAAAACCAAGCCCAGCTGAAATTCCTTCATTTGTCATTGAGTTGATATTTATTAAATACTTTCTGCCAGGCACTGCTGGCAATACAATATTAAGCAAAATAGGCACAGTACCCTTGTTAACAGAGTTTACAATCTATGGGAGAGGCAATATTAAAAAAATAAGCACACAAATAAGTATCAGTATAAATTATGTCTGTTATTAAAGGAGATACATTATACTCTGGGATCATGTTTCAAAGGAATCAAATACAAACAGGGAATTCAAGAGGCTTCTTTTGTTGCAGGAAAACAGAGAGACCATGACACCAAGGTTGTTTCAGGAAGCAGCGTTTATCGGCACTGGTGCGACTCAGTGAGCTAAGGTGCCAAGGCTGAGCCCCTGGGAAGAAGGTAAGGATTTTTATATGCTGCATACAGTTGGGGAGGGGGTCGGGTTTTATGGTTATACATATTTTTGGAATTTGCAGTGTTGTAATTAGCAAAAACAGAACTTCAAGTAACGGGTTGTTTGCAGGATCCACATGACAAACAGGAGTCCTAAATCATGAGGAGGGGGGCAAAGCTGTAAACTGATTGCTATCTTGCATTTACAGGAAAACGGCTTGTGGCTATCTGCTTTTCCTCAGGTTCCCTGTCTAGCAGGTTTATAGCTTGTAGCTTAATTTTATAAAAATAATTTTTAACTGTTTGCAGCCCCTCTCTGCCACACTTTAAAAGGACATGTGGGCATTTTATAGAAATGTATCAGAGGAAGAGTTGGAAACGATCATTCAAGCAGAAGGAACATCAAGTGTGGAAGGACTGGAGATGGTACTGTGTTGACATGTTTAAGAAACAAAAGACAGCCAGGGTTGATGGTGCATGGCATGTGACAGTGATAATAGCGCTGCAGATGTTGACAGGGATGCAGGCTGTACCAAAAATGTTGGGTTTTATTCCAAGTCTATTAGGAAGCCACAGAAGAGTTTTAGGCAGAAAAATGACAACCAATTTGAGGTTTAAGAAAGATCACTTCACTCTGTCAAGAAAGGATTGGAGACAAGAAAGCATAAAAATAGGGCACTGGCTAGGCTGTTGCACTATGCCATGACGGATGTGGTAATAAACTGTGCCATGACACTCTAAGCCATGATGCTCAGCGCAAACTAAACTCAGTTTGAAAACCAGCTCATTCAGACTCCTGTGCTCCATGATAAGACCACAGACTAACTGACAAAACTGCTCAAACTCGCGCGTTCCCAAGAAAAAACCTGCAGCCCCTTCTGCATTTACAAATTTTGAACAAGAGCTTGTTTGTTTTCTTCTGACTTAAAGGCTCCTTATGCTAACTCCAGCTCGCAACTTGATAAGTTTTTTTTCCAAACTTCCCTCGTATGAGGCACTGGAGAGTCTGTCAGCTGTGGCCCTCCCAGCTTTGCATAGTAGACAAGCTTCCCTCCCAGTCGGTGTATATGGCAGCTTTGTGTTTAATGTAGACTGTGGTGGTACCAGGAAAAATGAAAAGAAGCCAAAAGTGTATTATAGATGTAGACTACATAAGTCTTAAAAATTGAATATAAAGGGTGAGAGAAACATGATGCTAAAGATTGGACCCAGATTTATTATTTTATTTCAACTCCCAGGAGATAAAGCCTGAGGGCTGGCAGGGTACTTAGGAGCCGAAGCTTTGCATCTACTGAGGTAGATTGAATCCTTACTCTTAGCTGTTGTGATTTTGGGGAAGTTACTTACCTACCCAACCTCAGTCACTACTCTTTGAAGGAAGAAAAGGATCATAAAGTTATAGGAAATACTGAGGACAGCAACAACAAAATTAGATAAGATATCAAAATGTTGTACCACTATATAATTATTACTGTTGTTTATATTTACTGTGACTTCATTTATTTAGGGAAACTTTATAAAATAGTGGTTAAGCACACTAGAGCTAGATGCTGAGTTGAAATTCCAGCTCTACCACTTCTAGCTATATGACCTTGGATAACCAACTATATTTTAGTGTCTTGAATTCCTCATTTATATCATGGGAAGGATGATAATAGCACCTTCCTTACAGTGCTGTTTCACATGTTGAGTTAGCTAAAGAATACAAAGCATTCAGAACCATGCACATAGTAAATGCAATGCTAACATTTGGCAGAGATCAACCACTGAACATGTGAAAACTGGTTCTGTAACTATTGGGAGAATGCAAACCACTGTGTTACTTCCAAAAGAAAATGTGTGTGAATCCATAAGATGAGCCTAACCCTCTTAAGCATTAAAGTCACATATGGACCATAAATTTAGAACAATTTAATGAAATACAGTTTTAAAAAATCTCTCATCTTTACACACTCACTCTTTCAATTTGTATTCAGTTAAGTATGAGTATATATGAAACATCTAAGAGCACAAGCACAGCATCAGAGACTTGGAGCACAGTTCTGAATACTTTGGTCTTCACAATCTAGTGGGAGAAGACAAACATATAAGCAACTGAAAAAGAAAAAATAGCCCTGACAGATGTCCAGGGCTCAAGTTCTCAGCTCCAGACACTGACTTGACACAGCATCTACCCTACAATAAGATCCGTCCCGTTCTTTCGCCAAGAAATTCTAGGAATTTTCTGTAATCTAGACATCAGTTACAGGTAATGGAGAAAATTTTTTCAAACACAGCCATGTTCTATTGGAAAGGATGCAGGAATACCATTCATGGAATGATCAGATTACGCGGGAAGGAGACATAGAATCCGTGAATCTATTATGGATATTTTGGCCCAGCTTGTGACCCATTTTTGAGGGCTAGCTGTGGTTTAGGAGTGGTATCAAGGAGAAAGCCGTATTTAATATGCCAGCATGGCCAGTCTTGTTAATGCAAAATATCTGTACTGAATGTGCTGATACTTAGCATTAATTGTGTGCCTTGATCAGGAGTATCCAAATAGGAAAAGAGGAAGTCAAGCTATCTCTCTTTGCAGATGACATGATTGTATACCTTGAAAATCCAAGAGAATCAGTCAAAACTTCCTTGCACTGATAAAGGACTTTGGTAAAGTCTCAGGGTATAAAATAAATGTGCAAAAGACAATCGCATTTCTCTACACCAATAATAAACCAACAGAAACCCAAATAAAAAGTGCAATTCCATTCACTATAGCCACAAAAAAAAAAAGAAGTACCTTGGCATCTTCCTAACCAAAGATGTGAAAGATCTTTACAATGAAAATTACAAAACACTGCTCAAAGAAATCAAAGATGACACAAACAAGTGGGAAAACATTCCATGCTTATGGATTTGAAGAATCAACATTGTGAAGATGTCCATTCTAGCTAAAGCAATCTACAGATTTAATGCAATACCAATCAAATTACCAGCAACATTCTGAGTAGGATCTAGAAAAAACAATACAGGAATTCATATGGAAACAAACGACCATGAATAACCAAAACAATCCTCAGTAAAAAACAAAGCAGGAGGTATAACACTCCCAGACTTTAAACTTTATTATAAAGCTACAATAATCAAAATAGCCTGGTATTGGTACAAGAGCAGGCATATAGACTGAGATTGAGTTGAGATTCCAGAAGCAAAGCCTCAATTTCTCAACCAACTCATCTTTGACAAGACCTCCACCACCCACTACTGGGGACAGGAGAACCTATTCAGTAAATGGTGCTGGGAAAACTGGCTGACCACATGCAGAAGATTGAAACAGGACCCCCTACCTATCCCCATACACAAAGATTAACTCTAAATGGATCAGAGACCTAAATGTAAAACCTCAAACTATAAGAACCTTAGAAAATGCAGGAGACACTCTTATGGAAGTTGGAACTGGCAACCAATTCCTGATCAAAACCCAAAGTGCCCAGGATATAAGAGATAAGATAGACAAATGGGACCTCATTAAACTGACAAGTTTCTGGGAAGTCAAATAAACCATCAAGAGAGCAGGGAGACAGGTCACAGACTGGGAAAAAATATCTGCCAACTCCATATCTGATAAGGCCTAGCATCAAGGATCTACAGGGAATTCAAACTTGCTGAAAAGAAAGAAACAAACAGCCCCATTACAAAGTGGGCAAAATATATGAACAGACAGTTCTCAAAAGAAGGCGTACAAGCAGCCAACAGATACATGAAAAAATGTTCAGCCTCACTAGTCATCAAGGAGATGCTAATTAAAACTACACTGAGATACCACCTAACTCTAGTCAGAATGGCCATCATCAATAACTCACAAAATAACAGTTGCTGGAGAGGATGTGGTGAAAAGGGAACACTTCTACACTGTTGGTGGGAGTGTAAACTAGTACAGCCTCTGTGGAAAACAGTTCCTCTGTGGCAATTCCTAAAAGTTCTAAAAATCGACCTTCCATATGACCCTGCAATCCCCCTACTAGGAATATACCCGGAAGAACTCAGATCACTCGATAAAGAAGATACCTACACACATATGTTTATCGCAGGATTGTTCACAATAGCAAGAACATGGAACCAAACATGATGTCTGTCAAAAGAGGACTGGATTAAAAAAAGTGGTACATATACACAATGGAATATTATGCAGCCATAAAGAACCAAATCATGAACTTTGCAGAAATGGAATTAGAGTTTATTCTAATTCTGGATGGAATTAGAGTTTATAATTCTGAGTGATCTCTCACAGAAACAAAGATGAGTAATCACATGTTCTCACTCATAAGTGAAGCTTGAACAACTACCGTAATACTATGACAAAAAGATTGACAGTAGTGGGAAACTGCAGGGTGGGGGTGCAGGAAGGAGGGATTGACAGTAGTCAAGATCTGCCTGGCTGGACTCCGTGGCTCAGCCTGTAATCCCGCGCTTTGGGAGGCAGAGGTGAGTGAATTGCCTGAGTCCGCGGGTTTGAGACCCGCCTGGGCAACTTGGCAAGACCTCATCTCCACAATAAATCAAAAAAATTACCTGGGCATGGTAGCGTGCCTGTAGTTCCAGCTACTTGGAAGGCTGAGGTGGAAGGATCGCCGAAACCCAGCAGGTCGAGGCTGCGGTGTCCAGGAGCGTGCCACTGCACTCCAGTCTGGGCGACGGAGTGAGATTCCAACTCAAAAAAAAAAAAAAATCTCCCTTGGTGGGGCACACCTCACCAACAAGGGTACCTGCACAACGAATATTTACATACCTAACACTGAATTGTACCCCACAATCTTAAAATAAAATAAAAATTGTGTGCCTTGTGAAATTATTTAACTTCATCTGAATTGTTTCCTTGTTTGTAAAATGGAAAAGAACATCTATCTTGTAGGACTGTAGTGAGGATCAGAGGCAACAATATGCACCACTTAAAATAGTCCAGCATGAAGTAGGAACCCCAAAATTATTGCTCTTCACTGATTGCCTACAGGATACCAGCTAATGTCATGTATACCTCATGTAATTCCTGGGACAACAGCGTGATGTAGGTATTATTATCATTATTTTGCATTGGAGAAAACTAAGACCCATAGTGAACAAGGCCCTTATAATTTTCCACTACATGGCCTGATGTATCCACAGGCGACTGTAGGGAAACACACTTGCTACATAAGTGAAAAACAGTCTTGAGTAGTATTGTGATTTTCACTCAATGCATGCATAATCTAATACTATGAGTAAATGAAAACTTCAAAGGGACTCACCTGGTTCAACCTTTCCTCAGGCCCTAGGGCAATCCAAAATCCAGCTCCCAAATCAACTTTCGGGTGCCTGGGCGAAAACTGGACTCTCTGGCAGAGTTGGGGGCAAATATGACACATTCTCCTAGAGTTATCAACTCACAATACTGTTGAGTCTACTGTGTGCCAGGCACTGTTCTAAGGGCAGTGAATAAAGTCAAGAGGAATCCTTGTCTTTAGGACACTTGCATCCTAGCAGAAGAAAGAGGAATAGACAGTAAGCAAAATTAACACAGAAAAAAGGTAGATCGTATTGGCTGATGAAACCTGCTATGGGCAAAAATAAAGCTGGAAATGTGGATGCAACAAGCTGCTCCACGCAGCCTCATTCATCCCAAGTGTGCCCAGGCTATAAAACCAGAAGAGGACATCTTAATGCTGGATGCACCATAGGAAAGCCGATTTCTTATCCTTCCCACAGGGCGTTATGACTGAGAGAGTTGCTATTCTTGGAACTAGGATCAGTCACAGACAGCCAAAAAGTGTCACATGGATGAAGGACTTGGCCTATGTGCTTTGAGACAACAATGACATCAGGGGATACGGAAGTTCCAAGTTGGAAGCTTCTCTTGCATAAGTTGGTGTTTTCCTGTTATTACTGTTTGTCCTAAGGGGTCCAGGTAATAAGACGGGACAACCCCGGGAGGCATCGGATGGCTCACCTTCCTCAGAGTCACCAAAAGCACACATGCCACATGCCAGACTCTGTGCTGTCCCTGGGAACTCTCCATGCATGGAATTTAATTGCCTCATCAAACTGAATTTACAAAAAAGTCACAGGAAGAGAGTGTTTTGTAGGGCAGATCATGCTTCAGAGAATGTTCATTTCTTAGTAGACCTATTCATGCACTTTGGGATTCAGAAGTTTTATTTTACAAGCTTGAAATAAAAAGATACTTTCACATTTATCTCATGGGACAGTTTTGTTCTAAAAGCAATTTACCGAGTAAGCTGTAAACTTTAAAAATGGAATTATGCATGGAGTCACAAAGAAAATAAATGCAAAGACACACATGATGTTAAAAGACGCTGTGGGACCACATTACTAGCTGTCCTGGGCCACATGCGGTCCACAGACCAGGGGTTGGTCATGTCTGGTATATTTCATTTCATTGTTGCAGCATAAGGTACCTTGTAATCAATGAGGAACCTAAAGTCTAGAGAGTCCAAGTGACTTGTTCATGATCAGGTAGACAGTTAGTGGAGAGAATTAAATCTTTTAACTCTAACTTCTAGGGATCCACCTACTAAATTAATATATCTGTAATTTGAAATGTATCATCATTACTGTTTTTCACTGTGGTGATGTCTTTACCTGTCAGACTGTTAAGTGATAAAGATTAGCACAACTCTAAGCTTCCAATGATAATCTGAACTAGATGTATTTCGTCGGAAAATCAACAATTCTGGGTTACAAAGTTTTACTCTGATATCCTGGAGCAGTATTAGCAGGGAACAGAAGAAGGTATTATGTCCCTACACTCTGCCTTCATCATAAACCAAGCTTTATGGATGCTTATGTGATGCTTTCACTTTTCCCAGATCCTGTTTCCCAGAAATTAACACAAAATGTCTGACATTTTTATTGCTCCTCACAGGAGTGGTATCAAGGAGAAAGCCTGCATTTGCAAACCTCTGACTATTGACTCTTCAAAGGAGATGCTAGTCTCCAGTGAGTTTCCTATTGCAGAAGATTATTCTTATTACATGCTTGGTAGTCAAGTCGTGAGGTACTTCTACACCTGGAAGCTTCTCTTTGACCCATCAACAAATATTCCACTTTAAGCAAGACAAGACTTTATTAATAATAAAATAATAATAAATTATAATATACTTGACTAGGAATTTTTATAGTGAAATTATTTATAGCAATAAGGGCACCATAGATTTGATATTTAGTCCAGTGTTCTTCTGCCTGGAAAAACAGTCAGAATGAGCTTCCTTCAGGCAGGCTAACTTTGAAAGAAAGAGTGGAAGGGGTTGGGTCCAGCAGTCTCAGTCACTTACCCCAAACACGACCGGAAATTCATCTCATACTCTCGTTTCCTGGGCCCTGTTAAAGGTACAGGGTCTTCTGCTTCCTCATAGCTTTGTTTTTGGCGGCTGCTCTACTATCACCACAGTGTCACTGGCGATCACCCATGTCTGTAACTGACACAAGGAAATAGGCTATTGTGTCTATAAGACCCATGCATACTACTAACAGAAAAATTGCCCAAATGCCTGCCATCTTTGAGGGTCATATTATAGACACAATAGCCTATTTCCTTGTGTCAGTTTTCCTTTATGAAAAAAAAGAGCTGTTACGATTTGAATGTGTGTCCCTCCCAAAGTCACGTGTTGGAACCTAACCCCCAAGCAAATGGTAATAAGAGGTGGAGGCCTTCAGAGACTATGAGTGCCCTTATAAAAGGCTTAAGAGAGAGAGTTCACCCCTTTGTCTCCATTCATGCCTTCAACTATGTGAGGACACAGCATTCTCCCCCTCCAGAGAATGTTGCAATAAGGCAACATCCTTGGAAGCAGAGAGCAGCCCTCACCAGACACCAAACCTGCCAGTACCTTGATCTTGGACTTCCCAGCCTCCAGAATTATGAGGGAAAAAAATACTATTGTTTATAAATTACCCAGTCTGTGGTATTTTGTTATAGCATCAGGAACAGTCTAAGACAAGACCAAACTATCTAAACGGTGTTAGAAAAACTTGAACCTACTGCGTAGGTGAGTAAGGCACAATTTAAACCCAAATGAAGAACCAACAAATCCTGGAGTTCCAGTCACCAGTTTTTCAATTTCAACTAACAGGCTGCTCAGTAAGTTTCCCATAGTGAGTAATGATCTTCTCAAAGCATTCTCTCTAGCCATATGATCATGAAGTCAAACCTGAAGGCACATACAGCAACAGCAGGGTTCTTTGAAGATGGAACCAGGAAGGAAAACACTGATGCTGTCATCTTTGCCACTGGCTGTTTCTTCTCATCACCGTTCGTGAGGAATCCATTCTCAAAATCCATAGCACAAGTATGTCTTTCCTTCACATGTGGGAAAGTCAATATTGGTCATTATCAACCACCTTAAACCTCTGGGAGCCATCTGCCAATTGCAGAGCTGCAAGCACACAGGGTCACCTGGTTTTCAAGGGTGAAGAGAAAAATGTGAATTGGTGAGCTCGAGGGCACAATTTTCTTGCCAAGACTATGACCGGGTTTCCTTACTAGTGTTGTTTGATTTCTTGATTTGTGCCTCCAAAACCCAGTTTACCTCCCTATTAGCTTTCTAGTGTCCCTTAAGACAAAGTTAGACAAAATCATTTTAAACATAACTCAGATGGGCCATAATTACATTTTACTAGGTGGTTTGGAAGCAGAGCATGTTTAGTATGTGTAAGACTCAATCTACTCAGGCTTTTAAACAGTCTTCAACAATTTCCAAAGTTTGCCAGATGTCACTCAACTTTTAGTTCATACTCTGTATACCTTGAATGCCAGAATACAGATTAAGCCGCATCTGGTCTCAAGCCTACCCTATGTTCAGTTACGCTGACTTTTTACTTGGTCTGTACAACTGAAAAACAATGATCTCACTGCTCAGGACCCCATTTCTACACCCTCGTGTCCTCAGTTTGGACTTCTCATTCTTACTGCATGTAAGATGTTTTGACTGTGATCTGTCTGGACTCTTCCATAGAACCAGAGGTCCAGTCACTGTCTTTGAAAGCCAGCAAACTTTGGGTGTCCTCCACGGTCTGCCCTTTCACCATGTTCCCTGTCTGTGAGAGGGTCCGGCTGGTTTGGTGTCATCCCTGCAGTCCAGGAGTGTCTCCATATGATTTGCATTGTCACAAAGAGATTATTGACTGAAAGCGATTACTTTATTCATTGAAGATAAGAGAAGTGTTTTTGATGCAACCAAATATTATTTCCTTCAAAGATGTGCTTTTTTTCTTTTTAACTTTTCAGCTATCTATTTTGATTGTCTGACTAAAATGAAGAGATATTTCAGAAAATAGAATTTTTAGCAGTGAGTATGCCTTATCTTTATAATACAGCTTTATAAACTAATTTTACCTGAGTCATGCTGTCCCCTCTTCTCTGAAATAGGATATTTGATTAACTCCC
Organism: Carlito syrichta; assembly: GCF_000164805.1. Classification (NCBI taxonomy): domain Eukaryota; kingdom Metazoa; phylum Chordata; class Mammalia; order Primates; family Tarsiidae; genus Carlito; species Carlito syrichta. The sequence continues at coordinate 46,844 of NW_007058326.1, forward strand.
TTACATGCTTTTGATTTTATTTTCTTTTTATAGAGGCAGAGTCTCCCAGGCTGGAGTGCAGTAGTGTGATCACAGCTCACTGCAGCTTTGAACTCTTGGACTCATGTGATCTTCCTGACTCCGCCTTCCAACTTAGCTAAGATCTCAGGTGCATGCCACCATATCCTGTTTTTTTTGGTTTTTTTTTAGTTGGAATCTCACTCTGTCACCCAGACTGGAGTGCAGTGGCTGCTCCTGGACACCACAGCCTCGACCTGCTGGGCTCTGGCGATCCTTCTGCCTCAGCCTTCCAAGTAGCTGGAACTACAGGCATGCGCTACCACGCCTGGCTCATTTTTGATTTATTGTAGAGATGAGGTCTCGCCAAGTTGCCCAGGCGGGTCTCGAACCCGCAGTCTTTTTTTTTTTTTTTTATTTTAAGAGACAGAGTTCTTGGTATTGAACTTGTCCAAACTGATACTGAACTCTGGGCCTCAAGTAATCCTCTCACCTTGGCCTTCCAAATTGCTGGGATTACAGGTGTGAGCTATCACACACAGCCCCTTATACAACACTTTCATGCCACTCATTTGCTGGGGGGATATTGATGCTAGATACCTGCCAGTCTACAAACCTCAACTCTAATCTGTCAAACAAATTCAGCTTCAAAAATAATTTGGAAATATTTTCATTATATAAATGCCTTTCAAATATGTATTCAAATTAAGTGATTGTATAAACAAAGTAATAAAGATGAGACTTTGCAGAAGCTAAAATCCAACTGTAGGGAGAGAGTAAATAGTCCTAGCATTAGTGCCACTCTACATGTGAAACATTAACTCTGCTCACACAAACTCCTGCCTCTCCTCTCCATCATTCTTTTTAGTATTTTTATCCTAAATCAATTGACATTTTTACTGAACGCTTTCTGCTTCAAAGTTCTGTGTTTGGCACTAAGAATAGTACCATGAATGTAAAACATTCCCTTCCCTCGAAGAATTTAAAGGATAAATGGAAAGACAAGAAAAACAAAGTAAATAAGAATGCAAGAAATCATACTAACTCAATGCGAAAAAAGGAAAGCAGAACATAAAAAGTTGCCATGAATTAGGGAGACAGAGTCAGTAAGAAAACTTGTCATTTCTGAGAACTCATTTTATGCTAGGTTCTATACTAGCTAGTTTTATAGTTCAGAGCTTTGCTCAATGAAAAAGCTTTGTTAATCAGCATCATATAAGTCATGAGGTTTCCCTGGGTTTTGTCTACTTAAGATTTCAGAATCCTGACTGTAACAGAAAATATATATATAATGTAGGAATTTACAACTATAACACACTCCTATCAGGATGCCACTTCATTACCCAAACTTTGTTCATATTATCATGTAATTTGAAAACGTATTTATTTATCCCCTGTATTTCTCTATTCAGTCCCGACTGCCACAATCAGACAGACAGCATGAGGATACTTTTTAAATACAAATGTTAAAAGCATTTATACAATGAAAATTGTAATGTCCCCATTTTATGAAAGAGAAAATTGAAGCTCAGAAGATTAAGTAATTTACCCAAGGTTAAACATCCAGTAGGTGGAAGAAGGAATTTTTTCATTCTAAATATGATGTAAGTCATACAAGTATTTAAGAGTATCTGAACCCACACTCTAGAATAAAAACCAGATGGCCTTCACTATAGCTAAGTTAAGCATAAATGCAAGCAGCTTTGCTCTAAAAACATGAAGCAGGATGCTAATAGAAATAAAAGTCAGTGACTCCCTGCTAAGTAGCTGACCAAGGTAGCCAGAAGCCCTAGCCTGTAGATTTGGTATCAAATCTGGTGCAGGCTAGTTTGCAGACTGGGCTCTCTGAATTCTCATGCCAAGGAAAGTTTTCTGCTTTCTATTCTTTGCAAAGTGGTAAGTAGAGATGGTGTTTCAGAAGTGACTCATTCCTAGGCTTCACTCGTAATTTCTTACTCAGAAGGCTCAGGATAGGGCTGGTGACAGTAATCTGTTTTGTTTGATTTGGAATCCATTTATCTTTTTTTAATCAATATTTTTTATTAAGATATTGTGGGGTACAGTTAAGGGTTAGGTATACAAATACGTTTCATTCAGGCACCCTGTTGATAAGAGGTGTTTCCCCATCTCCAGACAGATATTTGCTACCGTTGATTCAATCTCCCTCCCCCCCATAGTTTCCCACTACTGTCACTCATTTTCTTATAGTGTTACATTGAATGTTCAAGGTCCATTATATGAGTGAGAACATGTGATACTCGGATCTTTGTTTCTGTGAGCTGTCACTCATATAGACTCTAGTTCCATCCAGGTTGCTGTGAAATTCATGATTTTGTTCTTTTTTGTGGCTGCATAGTATTCCATCATGTATATGTACCACATTTTTAAAATCCAGTCCTCTTTTGATGGGTGGCATGGTTGCTTCCAGGTTCTTGCTATTGTGAACAATGCTGTGATAAACATATGTGTGCAGGTATCTTTTTTATAGAGTGATTTGAGTTCTTCAGGATATATTCCCAGTAGGGGGATTGCGGGATCATATGGGAGGTTGATACTTAGAGCTTTTAGGAATTGCCACACTGCTTTTCACAGAGGTTGCAATAGTTTACACTCCCACCAACAGTGTAGACGTGTTCCCTTTTCGCCACACCCTCTCCAGCAGCGGTTCTTTTTTAAGTTGTTGATAATTGCCATTCTGGCTGGAATTAGGTGGTATCTCAGTGTGGTTTTGATTTGCATCTCCCTGATGATTAGTGAGGTTCAACATTTCTTCGTGTGTCTGTTGGCTGCTCGGATGTCTTCCTTTGAGAAGTGTCTGTTCATATCTTTTGCCCATTTTATAGTGGGGTTGTTTGTTTTTTTCTTTTCAGCACATTTGAGTTCCTTGTAGATCAATGATGTTAAGCCTTTGTCTGACCTGGTGTTGGCAAATACTTTTTGCCACTCTGTAGGCTGTCTCCCTGCTCTCTTGATGGTTTCTTTGGCTTTGCAGAAGCTTGTCAGTTTAATAAGGTCCCACTTGTCTATCTTCTCTCTTATGACCTGTGGGCTTCGGGTTTTGTTCAGGAATTGGAGGCCAGTTCCAATTTCCATGAGGGTATGTCCTTCATTTTCTAAGGTTCTTATGGTTTGAGGTTTTACATTTAGGTCTCTGTTCCATTTAGAGTTAACCTTTTTTGCATGGGGATAGATAAGGGTCCTGTTTCAATCTTCTGCATGTGGTCAGTCAGTTTTCTCAGCACCATTTATCGAATAGGTTCTCCTCTCCCCAGTGGTAGGTGGTGGAGGCTTTGTCGAAGATGAGTTGGTTGAGAAATTGAGGTTTTGCTTCTGGAATCTCAATTCTATTCCATTGATCTACATGCCTATTCCTACACCAATACCAAGCTGTTTTGATGATTATAGCTTTATAGTAAAGTTTGAAGTCTAGTAATGTGATACCACCTGCTTTGTTTTTTTTGTTTTTTTTTTTTGCTGAGGATTTTTCTGGTTATTCTTGGTTGTTTGTGTTTCCATATGAATTCCTGTGTTGTTTTTTCTAGGTCTGAGAAGAATGTTGCTAGTAATTTGATGGGTATTGCATTGAATTTGTAGATTGCCTTAGGTAAGATGAACATCTTCACAATGTTGATTCTTCTAATCCATGAGCATGGGATATTTTTCCACTTGTTTGTGTCATCTTTGATTTCTTTGAGCAGTGTTTTGTAGTTTTCATTGTAAAGTTCTTTCACGTCTCTGGTTAGGAAGATGCCAAGGTATTTCATTTTTCTGTG